>NC_052490.1:10388898-10415929 GCF_009730915.1 Dioscorea cayenensis subsp. rotundata
TTACTTCCAGGGTAACCGTGACTAGTACATACTATGTCTCATTTGGAAAATCGCTCGATCTCAACACCTCACATAAATACTGAAGTTGCATGGAGTTCTTAGGATTCCAAGTGATATACTCCTATTCTATGTGTAGATCTAAGCTTTTGGTCGAGCGAAGTAGCTAGGGCCTGGTCACAGGTCAGCCCCAGGATATTAAAAAGTCACTTCCAGCAGCTCCTCACATTGCTACTCGCCTGACTAAGCCCGGTGAGGAGTTCGTCCTTTAGTTCTTCACTCTATTGTAACACATGCAAGGGCTCCTAAGGATCGAGGTAGGATAAATCACAGCGGAGAGGAGAGGAGACGCTCGTGCGCTTCGCTCACCTCTCGACCCCTGTCATCTAGCTTTGTCTAACCCTACGTGGCGTGTACACTCATCACGAAAAGGTTACCAAGATGAACTCCTCGACCCTAGTGTCGTTCTAGAGGAGAAATCATTCGGCAAGCATTCGAGATTGAAAGCTGCAGTTAAAACATCCAATTAAGGAAGGCGTAGTAAAAAGTCACGAGAAACGAGTAATATCCTAGGGTTCTGCAAAATCAAATACCCACTAAAGAGTTTAATAACTCTCCATGAAGCAAGTCAGGTAGTAGCCATGAAATCAAAAGTAGGCTCTAAGTGATCCTTGGGAAAACCCCCTGCCACGATGAGTCGATGTAGCCGATTGGTCTTGTGGAGTAGCCTGACGTCTTCTCCTAAAAGTCCTTGTCAGGCGCTAGGGCGCACCTCATTTGGATCGTTCGTACGACGAAGCCCAGCTCTGACAATAACTTTCTTGCTGGCCAGTCGCGTTATCAAATCCGTAGAACCACTCCGAAGACTTTGCCAAATCCTCTCTCAAAACCTAGCCGGCGAGCCCACTCAAAGATGGAGAGAAGTTAGAGAAGGGGTAAAGATTCTCTTTAGAATCGGGCTGGAGCCACGAAGCTTAAATAGGGCTGAAATCGAGAAGCGTCCACGCCTGTGGAGATTTTCCTGCAGGGGCACATGCGAGATTTTCCTGCAGGCGTGGGGAATTTCCCTGCCGCCCGTGTAGTCTCTGAAAGCTGATTTTTCGTGCCGTGTGTGAGCGATGGTGCCCTCCCTGATTGTTTGCTCGTAGCATGCCACTCCTGGCGGCTCACTGGCCCGCCTCCGATTCCACACTTTTCATGGGGCGATGACATAAGCGAGGCACTGCGTTTATGTCGTGAGATTACAACTCTTCTTGATCAAAAGCCTCGTTGGTGAAAATCTTGCCATACGATGCACTGGTTGGGATCATGAAATGTAGCAGCGCGCCCGTGCCCATCCAAACTCGTTGTACATGGCTTGAGTACAATCGCGAGGTTGGTGCATTGGCGTTCGAGCGCATCTTAGGCCAGCGTGTCTTGGCGTTTGTTACGCTTCCGGTTACCTGCCAAAATAGATCGAATTCGCAGTCTACACTTTTAGCTACTTTTCACAATACTTAAGCTTCACAGCCTTCATGCACTAAGCGAATACAAATACACATGCATTATGCGAACTTAAAGCGATAAAAAGTAATGCTCATCGTAAGGAAAGAAAGTACTTGCGCGTTCTTAACACGGCTTATACTCATGAGCTTTCACTGAGCTGCGAATTTTGGCGAGACTACGAGTTTTAAGGCTTTAAAAGCATAAACTCATCACGAGATCTATCAAATCAAATTTGCAAAGAAATATAATATTTCTGAGGCTGCACTCCCTTTTGGCTGACAGTTTGAGCTTCACTCAGTCCTGATCAAAATAGCATCACTCCCGTGTTGAACTATAGCGGGTTCTCAAATCATTGGCCCTACAAAATACTCAGCGACTTGCCGCCGTCGTGGTGGGTTTGAGAGGCGTCGAGCTTCATAGCTTCGACATTGGCCCATTGAGATTCCGATAGTGGTGATTCGGGTTTCATCGGCATCGTAAACCATGCGATGGGCCGCTCTAAAGCTCTTATAGTGAGGGGTAGGCTAGATTAGCGCACTTGGCACTGTCGAAGGGACGAACTATGGAACCTCTGCATGTGTAGCAGACTAAGAATCCATAGTCGCAGTGAAATCCATGGAAGCTCAATGGCCTCAAGCCTATGCATAGTGCACTGTAAGAGTCAAATCTAGGACACCATCGCTCTATCGAGATGATGATCCCAGCTGAGTGTTAGCGTGAGAAATCGTTTTAGTATACGCGTGGTTTATCGATCATTCAAAGTAAAGTCATACATAACCATTAAAATAAATACTTGAAATGAATAATAAAATCATATATACATGTATTTACCCAGCGAGTTGAAACTACTGAAGATAATTATCAAAAACGAATGTCTTAAGTACTGATTGCTATAACATAGCATAGCGCAAATAAATATAGTATCCTTTAACAATATAAATTAATAAACAAAATAATTAAACAAATTATTTCAAATAGTAATCATTAATTAATTATTTTCAGAAATAGAGCACTACCAACTCACATGGTTCACCTAGGGGTTTTACAGCTAGATCACACGGGCTCCTCATGCCCGAACCCCACCTAACAGGGAGGCGGAATAAAATAAATAAATACGACAAATTAAAGATAGAATTGAACCCAAAAGAAAATACAAGAAACAATAACATACTCTCTAATTGTGCCCACTCCTCAGATCAGATTCAAAACTTGACCTTATATAAGCAAAGCTGGCCTCCAACTTGCACTTAAACCAACTCAATTTGGACAAAACCCATATGAACCAACCTGAAACAACCTCATTTTCAGCGACAGGTTCAATTTACAACCAACGAGGCCTTGAGACCAATTCAATTCTTGTACAAAATCTCTTGAGCGAGGCTTGGTTCAGCTAAATCCGATTCTCCTTGAATTGGTCCACTTTTCAAAAATCATTAGCTCAAAACCTAAACCAAGCCCAAATCAGTCTCGACCAACTAACTAGCAAAACAATTTCAAGCCCGACCACAACTCATCTTGATTTGATCAAACTTAGACTAAATCAATTCAATTGAACCTAATTACATCAACTTGGTTAGCCAAACCCAACTCCAAATTCAATCATTTAGGTTCAAACCTACTCAAAAGAACTTGACTAAACCAAATCAAGCCCAATTCGCAGTTTGATCAGACTCAACTCAACTAAATCAATTAAACTCAGCCCAACACATTTCCGATCATTATCATCACCATCTTAATCATCATCAACTTAGTTAGCCAAAACAAAGCCCTAACTCACGAGTTACTACGGTAATCTAAGTAAATCTGAGAATTCCTCCACCATTACAAGCAAAATCAATCTTAAATACAAGGATTTTCCAAACAAAATTGAAACAACAATCATTACTAATAATAATTTTATCATTTCCATCATCAATCCTTCCTCCTTTCGACTAGATTTTTCAATCTAAAGCACTACATCAAGTATATCAACATATAAATCATCAGAGGTGCTTTACCGAAGAATAGCGAAAGTTGCTTCTCCCTCATCGCACCAAGCTTTAACCCTCCCATGGAATCATGTTGCCTACCTCATTGAGAGTAGATGAGAAAGCCATTCTTTTCAGGCAACAGATTCCAACCTTTGTTTTTATTTTTATTTCACAAATTCACTTTCAGTCCCTATCAGGGAAGAATATTACAAAAAGTCCCTGTCAACTCTCCAACGGTCCCTACATCATAAAATAGTATTTCCAAAATGTCCCTATCAAGTTACCTTTTAGTTCTTGATCTCTGGAAACAATTTAGATAAAATCCTTTTAATTACTTGTGAACCCAAAATCTTCTATAAACCCTCACACTTAGGTCCTCGATGTTTTCATGGGTTTCTCAATAAAAGCTGCTTTGTAGAATAGTTTCACTTTCGAGTTTGTGATAATACCTTGAATATAATTTTCTACAGGTATTCAAAGGTTTAGTGTATTACACTCTCCTTGTACCTCGTCATCAGCAACACAATAGCACAACAACCTCTCCTACCACACCCTATATTCTCAAGTTGCAATAGCCTAGCAACAACACTTCATATTATCATTCTTCTCTTTAAATTTCCCTTAACGTCAAGGGTAAGTTTGGGTACCTGTATGCGCTACCTCTACGCAAATTTCCCATGTGGCATCAACTAGCGAAGAGTTAGACTAGTGAATCAACCAGCGAATAGCGATAACATTTTCCCCTTTTTATAATCCTACGATCCAGGCTTGCCATCAGGTTTAAGCCAAGTAGTAGGTAATGCTGATGGGGGAAAAGTTGTAGCTTCCTATTCTAAGGTTAAGGCAGACTTTAAGTTGGGAAACATGAAATACTAGATGTATGGCAAATAAAGTTAGAAGATCCAACTTATAGGCACACCTGCCTATCTTGTTTAGAATCTTGTATGGACCATAATACTTAGCTGCTAATTTAGGACTTCTCTGGACACTACTAAATTATGGCAAAAAGGTTATAGTTTAAGATACACTATATTTTCAATCAGAAAATTTTTGTATGTTTTATGCTTGTTTGCCTGCATTTCCATTCTCTATTGGGCCTTCCTAAGAGAGTGTTATAACAGTTGAATAATAGCTTCTCTTTCACCTAACAATAGATAAATAACTTCAATTAGTGAATCCTTAAGAAAGGGGCAAATGCAAAGCTAATGGGATGCCATACAATGCTTGAAATGGTGTTAAGTTGATGGTTGTATGATATGAAGTGTTGTACCAAAATTCAGCTAGTGGTATACCAGCTCTTTGGTGAGTTTCTAAATATACAACGCAAGTAGGTTTCCAAACATCTATTAACAACCTCAGACTAGCCATCGCTTTGTGGGTAATAGGCCAAAGAATATTTCAGATATACCCCTTGTAATGTGAAGAACTCTTGCCAGAATTTGTTCACAAAATTTGGATCTCAATCACTCACAATTGTAGCAAGATAATCATGCAATTTATACACATTTTCAAGGAATAACTGTACCACCATCTTTACTATATAAGGATGAGAAAGAGCCAAGAAATATGCATATTATGTTAACCTATCCACCGCCACCAATATAATTGATTTCCCATAAGACTTTGGAAGGTCCTCTATGAAGTCCAAAGTTATATTAGAGAATACTTACTAAGGAATGGGCAAAAGGCTATAGTAAACTAGGAGACATCACCAATTCTGGTTTCCACGTTTGGCAAATATTGCATAACCTCGCATACTTCCACAATTTCTTCTAGCAAAAAAATTGTAGAAATTCTCATATATGTAGCATTGATATTTGAATGAACCCCTACTACAGTAATATGGAAATGATGCAAGAGCTCCTGCCTTAATTGTTAATCATTCCTTACAATAAGCTTACCTTTTCTTCCTAGTTGGTTGTGGATCCATGAATAATGCCTCACAGATCTTCCCAATTATAATTGCTTAATAATATTCTGCAATTTTGATCTTTCTCCCATGATGTTTGAATTCTTTCCATTAAATCAAAAGTCACATTGGAAAACACTTGCAATATTACTTTTGTAGATGTTATTCTAGACAAAGTATCAGTAACCACATTAATTTTCCCATGTTTGTACTTAATTTCATAGTCATAGGGTATCAACTTTGCTAACCAAGTATACTTACTAGGTGTAGATAACTTTTGATCGAATAGAAATTTAAGAGGTTGGTGATCACTCCTAATTATAAAATTTTTCTAATTAGATATTGATGCCATTTCTTTACTGCAAATAAGACGACATAAAATCTTTTATCATAAACTCACAAGGATTGATGTCTCACCAAAAGCATTTTACTAATAAATGTTATAGGATGGCCACCTTGAAAGAGCACATCACCAATTCCAAAGTTTGATGCATATGTTTCTACAACAAACTCTTTATTGAAATTCGGTAAAGGTAGTACTAGAGTAGAAAAAAAACCTTCTTAAGAGCCTCAAAGGCACCCTGAACTGAATCAGGCTAGGCAAAATTTGCATTCTTCTTTAATAAAGCCTTAAGTATAAGCATTTGACTCATTGAGGCATAATTCTTAATAAACCTATGGTAGCTAGAAAACCCCAAAAATCCCCTCAATAGTTTCACTATAATAGGTACTATTGGTCATTCCTGAATGGTTTTATTATGCATTTATTGACACTCTTTCCTTGGTAATCATATGACCCAAATATTCAACACTTTCACAACAAAGATACATTTAATCAATTTAACAGCTAATGAATGTTGTTGTAACAACTAAAACACCATGTTTAAATCTTCAACATGCTCCTCTATTTTGTTATTGTATATTAGAATATCATCAAAGAACATTAGTACAAACCTTCTAAGATAGGGTCTAAAAACCTACTTTATTAATTGCTGAAAAGTTGATAGTGTATTTACAAGCCCAAAATGCACGACCAAGTATTCATATTGTTTAGTTCTAAATGTTTTCTTCTGTATATCTTTAGGATCCATCCTAATATGATGATATCCATATCTAAGGTCCAGTTTGGCGAAAGATTGTATCCCCATGTAACTCCTCTAACAATTCTTTAATAATTGGCATTGGAAATTTAGCTTTTACTCTGACACTGATCAGACTTCTATAATCTAAATACATTATCCAAGTATTGTCCTTTTTACTGACTAATACTATAGGAGAAGCAAATGGTGATTAGCTAGTTTGAATCACACCAAAATCCAACAATTCTTGAGTTAATTTTTTTTTTTATTGCATTCTTCTATATAGCTCTATATCTATAAGGCCTCAAACACATTGGTTAAGCCCGTCCATTTATAACAATATGACAATCCAACTCCCTGTGAGGAGGAATCCTTTTTGGTTCTTGGAAGGTGTCAGCAAAAGTAAACAATAGTTTAGCAATTCCAGTTGCCAAAGTCTTAATTATAACAACTAATTCCTCACTAATAGATTTAACCAAACTGGTCACAAGCATGAGCTGAATTGATAATGCAAAACATTGTGCCAAAGATAATTGAGTTTCCTTACCTAATAATTTCTGCATGCCAGCCTTACTAACTAGCTTCAATTCTTGGTCATTTTTTCTTGCAACAAGTACTCTTGATCTCCTATACGAAATTCATCTATAGTTGTTTAAAATCCCACATGATATAACTCAATTCTTTTATCTATTGAATACGCAAAATCATATCATAATTGTCCAATGGTAGAATAAGGAAGTCAGCTTGAAAATGGTACCTCTACATTCCCTATTGGAACTGTCCACAGATTTCTATGTAAACTAATTCATTTCCATTAGATGCAGTAAACTTGAGTGATGGAATTGTCTCTAAAACACAACTCTACTGTTTGAAGCTAAATTCGATCTCAAAACTGTTCTTATCATAAAAATCCTTCTTGGACCTTAACTGTCACACCTCGACCCGTGGGCCCATGGGACGCGACAGCCGCTGTGATAAGTGCTTGTGTATTAGTAATACGAAGTATTTTTTTCTTACGATAAGCATTACTTTTATCAGGTTTTAGCGTTAATACATGTGTATTTGTGATACTTTTGTGCATGTAGGGTTGTGGAGCCAAATATGAAAGAAAAAATCCAATATAGATCATGAATGCACTATTTGATGAAATCTTGGAAGGAGCAAACGCGAGGACACTAGTTGGGTTCAAAGATACGTAAATGTGTGCCAACCTCCGTGTATTCAAGAAATCACATGGTTTGGAGGGGCACAAAGGCAATCACTTTTGCATATTCCAACTCATGCAATGATAACAAGATCTTCACCAATGAGTCTGTTTATTGATGAAGTGACACGATCTACGGCATAAACATGTGCCTATTTATGTTGTCTCGATGAAAAATGTGGAATCGGGAGCATTTTGGCGGGGCTACTGTAGCAAAACATTGTAGCAGTTACTGTTCACAGCCTGCGGAAAATCAAGATTCCAGAGAATCCACATGCCCATGTGGAATTTTCGCAGGGGCGTGTGGAAATTCCACAGGGGCATGTGGATGACCTATTCCAGCCTATTTAAAGCCCGATTTCAGGATCCTTTTCCCCATCTTTTCTCCAACTCTTGAGAGGTTTGCTGCTAGGGTTTAGAGAGGTATTGTCAAGGCTTTTGGAGTAGTTCTACGGCTTCGACACCACGTTCCTCTTGGAAGATAGTTATTGGGGGAGCTTTCGTCGGCACCGATCCGGCGAAGTGTGCCCTAGGCTTGACGAGGGGACCTTTGGAGAGGATGAGACTACTCCACAAGACCATCAACACGACTATCGAGGGGGTTTTCCTATGGATTACTTGTTTTTACTTTCGATTTTACTATTGATTATATCTTGCTCCATGGAGAGCTAAACCTCTAGTAGGTACTTGGATTTGTGAACCCTTGGATGTATTTGTTTCATTAACCTTTTATTATGCTTTCCTTAATTGATGTTTTAATTGAGTTCCAATCTTGAATGCTTGTTGAATGATTTCTCCCTTAGAGTGACACTAGGGTTGAGAGTCCATCTTGGTAGTCTTTGTGGATGAGTGACACACCATGAGGGCTAGACAAAGCTAGATTAGAGAGGGTGAGAGGGTGAGTCGAGAGGTAGCGGAGCATCCCCTTTCCCTTCCGTTGTGATTTATCCTGCCTCCATTTCCTAGAGTTCTTTGCGGTTACAATAGAGTGAAGTGCTAAAGGATGAACTCCGCTGGGCCTTAGTTGCGTGAGCGACAGAGTGAGGCATTGAAGTGAACTTTAGTATCTGGGGCTTAATTGTGACTAGGGATCTTTCACCTGAACCAAAGGGTTAGGTCTATATATAGGAATAGAGATAGGATTTATCACTTGGAATCCCTAGAGCGTCTTGCAACTTTGCACAGTGTGAGGTGTTGAGACTGATCGATTTCTCCGCCATGACATAGTGTAGAGTTAGTCATGGATGACCTTAGGTTTTGGCCCGTGTATTTTAGGATGTCCATGACTCGTTGAGCATTAGTTAGGAAGCATAATAGTTGGTTTTGCACTTGAAGCGATAATCCTAGGCGGAACAATATCCGAGTACCCCACTTCTTATCGATTGCCATTCCTCTCACTTATTTGTGCTTCTCTTTCTTATTTCTTTTATTTTGTCTACATTACATCTTATCAACACAATCATTGTTTCATCTTCGCTTGGTTAAGTAGCAATCTTGGTGTTTTTATTCCCTACTCCTTGTGGATACGATACCCACTCACCTGGGTTTTATTACTTTGACAAACCCGTGCACTTGCAGATCACACGCAAGGTGTGTGTCACATCATGACAATCTCGAGGAGGGACACTCCGCCACTCAACCCTCGGAATGTTGCTAGGCTAACCAACAACCTGGAAACAATAATATTTACCCAAATATAGAGTACAGAAGGACAATAATACACAACAAAAGTAATAACAACAACAACAACAATAGCAGCAGCAACAACAACAACAACAACAACAACAACGACGATAAACAACAATAGAGAAGTTCACAACTGTATAGGGAAGAAACACAAACAACAGCAACACAGCTGATACACCAAGAGTTTAAGAGTTGTTTAAATACAAAAAAATGCAATAGAGTTCTCTATATACTAGTGGATCCAAGACTTAACAACACGTGCATGACCAAAATAACATACATGAACTAAAAAGATACACAGAAGATAAAACATAGCAAATGCTTAACACGCGGCCATATAGCCGCACCTACTATCTGCATAAGAATGGGAAGAAGAAAGAGGATTGAGTAACTAAAGTTACTCTAGGAGGGAGGTTGGCACAGCTCTAATAGAAATATACCAAAAAAATAACATAAATCTCCAAACTAATATTTTACTAATAAGGTTATGTAGCTTAGAACATAAATACATATAATAGAAATCTTTAATACAATACAACAAAAAGATAGAGTTAATAAGTCATTTTACCTCAATTAGGGTTTTACAACCTCACAACCACAAAATACTAAACATAGGGTTCCAAATTATGAAATCAAGCTAATCATGAAGCCAAACTTCCACTATAAAACACATAAATCAAAATAGTTCTAATTATAAGTATAACAACTAAGTAACATGAGTTTCAAAGTAAATAAACATAATACTCTTGCTAAATCGAATCTATGGGAGACTGTCCTCCTAAGAGTGATAATTGGACTTCGCCCACTCACCACAAATTCAAGGTGACACTACAAAAGAAACACCAAGAGAATAAATCTCAAACCAAGAATAAAGCAACACCCAACACTCACCCAGCATAAAGTGATCTAGAAATCCCCCTAAACCTTCACTGAGGCCGGGTTAGGTTCAGAGTCATCAAAGTACTCATGCTCTTAACGTTGACACATCCGTTCACCGTATGGTGACAACGGTTACCCAATGAATATATAGTTAGGACTCTACACTTCCACTTGAACTGGCCCTCATAGTAATCAACTGATCTACCACGCCACCTTAACAGGCTAGTCATAGAGGCTGTCTACTTTAGTAGGGTATCACCATACAAACTCAAACAATAAGCACAACTCCACACGGAGTACAATAGCCAACAATAACCAACAATCAACAATACCTCGCCCATTTCCATAAGGAAATGATAAAAGTACAAGCAAAACTCAAACTTTTAATACAAATCATTTTACTTCAACAAAGGAAACAATATAGAAATCCTTACCTTTCAACATCCCAAAAATGTGTTTCAAACTTATATTTCACAAAATCAATGATTTTCACAAGAAAACCCAAATTTCACAATACAACCACTTTGAAACGCAATGCTCTTCAAAAACAAGTACAAAGATCCCGCAAACTCTTTGAAGGGTCTCAATTACAAGTCAAACATGAACATTCAAACACAACAATACCTTCAAGATCTTTAACAATAATAACTAACATTCAATAAGATGCAAAACAAGTATAAACCAATAAAGCTTTATTTAAGCCATAATATATATATATAGCTATTATCATTTTTCTAATAGGATTATGCTAATTAGTCCCACCCACCAAATTGATGATTTCTCTTCCTCACAAGCTAATCCTCAGGTAACTCTTTACCTCGAGTTAATGCTTCACCTCCTTGCCAAGAACAACAAAACACAACAATTGTTAATACAAAAGGCAAACAAGAAACCCTAGCTTCATCTAACAAACAACCCTAATCCACTCTAGGGTTTGATCAAACTAACACCTTGAGCTACTAAAGAGACTCTAAAGGGCTAAGCTTCACACTAAAAAAATGAAACCAAGGAAACAAGGAGAACTCACCGGAGATACAGTAACCCTAACTTAAAGGATGAAGGATCTCACTTAATATTCCAAAAAACCAAGGGAAATACAACCAATCAAGGCTCCAAACTCATGATCCAACACAAACCAATGATTTCCCACTAAACAAACTCAAAGAAACACCACAAGAAAGAAGGGAAGAAGAAGGAGAAAAACCATACCTCCAAGATCCTCAAATCTCAAGTAAACACCTTTACAAGAGGGGAGGGATGAGATCTCCAAGCTTCTAAATCCAATCAAAGATAAGATAAGAGAATATTAAAGAGTGGAAAAAGGAGATCTAAAGAGGATAAGAGAAAGGGAGAAAAAGAACAAGAAGAGGGAAAAAGAAAGAGCCAAAAGGGGCTTTTTATGCCCTAGGAACCCCTACCATCGGGGTCCCTTCATGGGCTCCCTTGCGCTAGCAAGGGAGGCCGTGAGGCTTCCAAAAAGGCCTTTGTGGGTGCCTTTGTGCCCCCAAGGGAGGCCACAAGGCCTTAGACCTTGTTTTAGGGTTTTTTCCACCCCTTTCATGCCCTCACTTGAGCCCAACTTTGATCCTAACAACAAAAGACAACCAAGGAAATTCACACTCCAAAGATATACACAAGGAAAAATGAGTCAAAAACAAAACAAGAAAGTAGGAAAAATGTTAGAACACCATATTAACACATCTTGTACTTTTCCTATAGCACATGCTAATTGTAATTGTAGAAAGTAGGAAACAATTTTCATATAGATGGATGGAGGCAAGGGTCTCCTTATATAGGGAAATAGAAGGAAAGTCTAAATAAGGACATATAGTTGTCTCTTATTAGTTTCTTATTGGTTTCCAATACTCCCCCTCAAGCTGGAGCATATATACCCATCATTCTCAGCATACTGCAATATTGATCAAAGAGCAGATGTGGGAGTGGCTTGCTAAAAACATTGGTCATATGATCTTTGGAGCTAACATTGGCTATGTCTAAGAGACTACGCTGAATAAGATCATTAGTATAGTGACAGTCCACCTTAACATGTTTTGTGTGTTCATGAAATATAGGGTTGTTTGCTATATATGTGGTTGCACGATTATCACATATGAGTTCCATACTCTTAGGAATAGTAAAATGCAAATCTGCTAGTAGCGACCATACCCACATTAATTTTGTTACCGCTTGTATCATGGACTTATACTCGCTATCAGCACTAGAGTGAGAGACAACTACTTGTTTCTTGCTCCTTCATGTGATATGGTTGCCTGCTAGTTAAGTACAGAACCCAGTGTGGACTTTCTATCAGAAAGAAAGCTTGCATAGTTAGCATCTACATAAGCAACTAGATCAATAACACTGTCTTGAGAAAATAGTAATCTTTTCCTAGGTTAGGACTTAATGTACTGAAGAACCATAATAGTAGATTCTAAGCGAGTCCAAGTAGGTTTGTCCATGAACTGGCTTAGTATTCCTACTACAAGGGAAATATCTGAACTCGTAATAATTAGGTACAACAACTTACCTATCAGACTTTTGTACCACTATGTGTCAATCACCTTGTCCTTGCAGTCGTATATATGAGCCTTAAGGTCCATCGGAATATTTGCAGGTTTGGATCCCAACATAATAATCTCTTTCACAAGATCTATTACATATTTCCTCTTTGAGAAAATAATTTCTCTTTTGTTGAGGGCAACCTCCATTCCCAGAAAGTACAATAGTGGAACAAGATTTTTTTTATCGCAAACTGCTCAACCAAGAATTTCTTCACATCAGCAATTCCGTAGTTATCATCACCTGTTAGCATGATGTCATCAACGTAGACAAGCATGGCAACAACTCCTCTATTTTTTTCTCTAACAAATAGGAAATGGTCCAATGTGGACCTTGAAAATCCTAAGTTCTCAAGAACTTCAAATAGTTTTTGGAACCATGCTCGTGGGTTCTACTTCAATACATAAATGACCTTATTTAATAGTTACACTTTCTAACATTCCCCCTAAATCTTAAAGCTAGGTGGTTGCTGCATGTAAACTACCTCTTGCAAGTCACCATAGAGAAATGCATTCTTGACATCAAGTTGATGAAGGGGCCAATTAAACTGAACTATAGTCGCAACCAGAATTCGTATAGTAGATAGTCATGCAACAGGGAGAACGTGTCGAAGAAATCAACACAATAAGTCTGAGTGAACCCTTTTGTTACCAGCTGGGCCTTGTAGCGAGCTACAGAACCATCTAGATTATGCTTAACTATAAACACCTATCTAGCACGAATGACCTTGCACCCTGGAGGTGGTTCAACAAGCTCCCATGTACCATAAGAAATAAGAGCTTCCATCACTTCCTCCATAGCTTGTCGCCAATGAGGATCAAGGACCGTCTAAGTATTGGAGGTTGAAACCTGTTCCTTAGAGAGAGTTTCTGCAAACTTCTTGTATGAGTCTCTAAGATAAGAGAAGTTAATTACCTTTGATATAGGATGCAGAGTACATAATTGAGGCATCTTTCTGACAACAATTAGCCAGTTAAGTATGGGATTTGTCTCACTGCCATTAATATCATTATGTGCATTACCTGCAGTATCCTCAACAACAGTGGTATTAGTAAGTTAATACTCTAGTTGAGAACTCACCTGCGGCGCTGACAATGGTGTAGGCTTAGAAGGAAAAGACCGATGCTTATAGGTGATCTCAAAAAGATTCCCTCCTGATTTTGAGGCTAGAAAATCCTCCAAGAAAATGGGTTGCATAGGTATGTGAGCTGGAGGTAGAAAGACAATTGAACAAATAGTGAAGATGAAAGGTATGGACTCAAAGAAAATAACATCAACACTAACGTAGTGACGTTGTGTCCTAGGATCATAGCATTTGTACCTCTTTTGATTCCTAGCATACCCCAAGAAGATACGTTTGACAACCCGTGGTGGTATCTTACCCCTACCTGAACCATGGATGTGGACAAAACAAAGACAACACACCCAAAAATGTTTTGGGGAAGGGCATAGAGACGACCCTAGGGTAGAGGATCTCTAAAGGTATTTGCTCGTTCAGAGGTGTAGATGACATACGATTTATGAGGTAGGTGGCAATGAAAATAGCATTCCCCCAATAGATAGGTGGCAATAAAAAGGGTTATAGCTACATCAAGAATGTGATGATGTTTTCGCTTAGCTACCCTATTTTGTTGCAATGGATGAGGACAAAAGGTAAGCAATGTAGTAGACAAGAATTCCTATGCATTGTCAGACTGAATAATTTTGATAACTGTTCCAAATTGATTTTTTATTTCAATGACGAATTCTACAAGAATAGAGTTGACGTCAGACTTATTTTTTATAAGAAATACACACGAAAGACTAGAACAATCATCCACCACAACTAGATAATACATATGTCCTTGTCTATCCGGATACTGACGAGGACCCCATACATCTAATTGAACTAGATCAAACATGGATGTAGATTGTGGATGATTAGAAAACGGGAAGTTACTCCACTGATGCTTTCCAACTTGACAAGCCTTGTAATCCAATTTGGTTGTATGTGGAAATTAGAAAAGAACATCACGGAGCTTATTTAATGATGAATGGCCCAAATGTTGATGCCAATGAACTCCAGATAAAGCAGATAACTCAATTCTATGAGCAAAAAGAACATAAGTAGCTATTGGTGTCTGAGTAAGATGGTAAACTCCCCCTTCTTTATGGTTGCTACCAATCTTCCTCTCCATCAAGATATCCTGGAAAGAGAGATAGGGTAAAAAATAGGATGCCAATTTATCTTCATGCAAATTTGACTAACTGATAATAAGCTAATAGGAAAATCAGCAACAAATAACACATTTGTTAAGCTTATATTAGGACCTAGAGTGACTTCCCCTTGGCCCATAATAGGGACATGTCTCCCATCTGTTACATGAATAATCCTTGATAAATGTTATATTATATATATTATATTGATCATATTTTGCACTTAAGTGGCCCTCAAAGTGTTTTCATGGATAATCGGTACTTAGTTTGTTCAATTTATTCTTTCAGGATAAAAGAAGCACAAGACAAGCTAAAGGAATGAATTCAAGATCAAAATGCAACCAAAAGCATCAAACAAAGAACTACATGGGCAAGGTACACGCCCCTGTGGAATTCACTGGCCCTTGTGGAAATTCACACGGGTGTGTGGATTCTCTGGAATCCTGATTTTCCGAGGGCTGTGAACAGTAACTGCTACAGTGAATTGCTACGGTGTTTTACTACAGTGCCCCCACCAAATTGCTCTCGCTTCCAAGTTTTTCATCGAGGTAACATAAACGGGCACACGTTTATGCCGTAGATCGCGTCGCTTCTTCAATAAATAGACTCATTGATGACGATCTTGCTATCGTTGCATGAGTTGGAATACGCAAACCCTCCAAATCATATGATTGCTTGAATACACGAAGGTTGGCACACATTCACATATCTTTGAACCCAACTTGTGTCTTCCCGTTTGTTCCTTCCAAGATTTCATCAAATAGTGCATTCACGATCTACATTGGCTTGTTTCATATTTAGCTCCACAACCCTACATGCACCAAAGTAACACAAATACACATGTATTAGCGCTAAAACCTGATAAAAGTAATGCTCAACGCAAAAAAAGAATACTTCGTAACCCTAAACCCTAATACACAAGCATTTATCAGACACCTTCTTATCCCAATGATTTCTCAACCCTTAACTTAATATTTTGGTCCTTTCTATTCTTGGATTTAGTTAATTTGATACTTATTGATACTTTGTTCTTAGTTAGATAATATGATTGGAGTTACAACTTCTACTATCTAGTCCTTATGGATTCGACCCTGCTTTTGAGCACTTTATTATATGATCTGCACATACACTTGCATGTGTCTCTATCAGTCCTACCAGGATAGACCATGTTGAGCTCTATAAAGGCTGCCTTGTCACCACAAAGCTATTTTGAAGTACCTGAATCTACCAGCCAATCGGATGCATGTACCTACCTAATAAAGCATCCAAAAGTACCTAATGAAGAATCTACCAAGGGAATCACAGCCGCAAAGCTGTAGTGCCAGGTGGTCCAGATGGAAATGCTCGAGTTAACTGACTAAGATGCTGGAACATATCATCAAAGTCCCCTTAAGGAATAGTAACTGATTCCCCCTCTAAGGTGACCATATGTGTAGATGGCTATCTCCCATGCTTGGACCAGCACTGGTTCTCAAAATACCCCATCTTGCCTTTATACGGGCATTATATTTTTCCTCGACCAAACCCACTCCTACCTCGCCCATGTCCTTTTCTAGGACTTAAAGCGCTAGACCTTCTACACCTAGTGGAGGCAATCAAGGCTGAAGTCTGTGTCTCCAGGTACTCGGGAGTTATAGCAACAGCAATATAGCTCAGTTTGCTATATGCCTATTCCAACGTTGGTAGGCTAGACCTAGTAATTATCTGGTCATGAGTGGTGGCATACATGCTATCAACTCCAGTGAGAAACAAGAGATAGGTTATCATTGGTGTAGATAGGTCAGCAAGCATTGTATTTCTCAATCAATGACTTCAACTGAGAGTAGTATTGTGATAGGGCCTTCTCTCTTTTCTTCAGATTCATCATCTCATAATAGGTTTGGATGATGGGGTTCAAATTCTTCTCATGTGAATAAGTGTCCTCCATACTATCCCACATCTCTTTGGCCATCTTATAGTACATGATTTTTTCACTAATGCCGGAAATGACGTTGTTAATGATCCAAGCACATATCATACCATTATCCTTGATCCATGTTGCATACTTCCCTATCTTTTTCTTAGGCTCCGGTTCTCATAATCCTTGACCGACATAAAAAATGTGCATGACCATCATGCATAGTTTGTCTCATGAAACTTAACAAGGAGACCAAAGAAAGGGTGCATGGTACTTCTTGCATCTGCACCCCCCCCCCAAACCCAAATGTCTCCTCTGAACTTTCTAATGCCGCGTCTATTTCTTCATGAACCCAGAGCCATAAAACTTGTCAAACAGAGACAAGAGGGATCACACCATCAAGAACTTGCACACAACAAAACCATCAAATTAACCAAAGGAAGCGACTGGAGACCATGGGGAGATAGTGGGAAAGAGGGCTACTACCAGAGGAGGGCGTGCCACTGGTCCCACTAGGGAAGGAGATAGTGGGGCTAGGGCTTCAGAAAGATAGGTATAGAGCCTCGGTCGAGGACCATCTCTCTAATACCATATAAAAGTAGGAACCAATTTTCTTATCGATGGATGGAGACAAGGGTCTCCTTATATAAGGAGAGACCCAAGCTAAAACTAGGACCAAATCAACCATATATAACAATAAGAAATAAAGGGAAAAAAAGAGAAGGAAAGTTGACAGTGCTCCCCGCAAGTGCACGGAGTTGTTGAAGTAATAAATCCCAGGTGAGTGGGGTATCGTATCCAAAGGATAAAGGGAATAAAAATACTTAATTTTCTTCTTAACTATATGAAAGATGAATACTGATATGTGTGACAAGATTCAATTCTCAAAAGTAAAGCAACCCGAAAGAGAGCAAAAATAAAAGAGAAGGTAAGGCAATCAATAAAGATGGGGTACCCGGGTATTGATCCGCCTAGAAAAATCATTTCAAGTGCAAGAACTCTCTATTATGCTTCCTAACTGATGCAATGGTGAGTCAGGGAAATCCTTTACTGCATGGCCCTGAATCTAGGGTTACCAAGCCTAATCCTCTACATGTCCCAAAGGAGAGGTTGAACAACCTCTCAACCTCGCACTCATAAGAAGGATTGTATTAAGCTCTGGGAATTCCAAGTGATAAATCTCTTCCTAATTGTAGACCTAACCCTTTGGTCCAGAAGAAAGGTCCCTAATCACAATTAAGCTCTAGATGCTAAAATCACCTCAACACGTCACTCTATTGCACTTGCTACTAAGCCCCAGCGGAGGGTCATCCCTTAGCTCATTCGCTCTATTATGGCGGCAAAGAACTCGAGGAACAGAGGTAGAATTTATCACACTGAAGGGGAAAGGGGACTCTCCTGTACCTCTCGACTCACCCTCTCAACCCTCTCCAATCAAGCTTTGTCTAACTCTCGTGGTGTGTCACTCACTCACAAGGGTTACCACATGAACTCTCAACCTTAGTGTCACTCTAGGGGATATTCAAACAATCAACCATTCAAGATTGGAACTCACAATAGCATCAATTAATTGAAAGCATAATAAAAAGATTCAATGAAACTAATACATCCTATGGTTCACAAATACCCAAGTACTCACTAGGGGTTTAGCTCTCCATGGAGCACAATACAAACGATAATGAAATCAAATGTAAAAGAGAATAATCCATAGGAAAAACTCCCTCGATAGTCGTGGCGATGGTCCTGTGGAGAGTTCTCTACTCTTCGCAAGATCCCCTTGTCCGGTATAAGATACGCCTCGCCGAATCAATCCAACGGAGGCTCCCTTACCAACCTTCTTCCAAAGAGATGACGATGTCAGAGCTGTAGAACCTCTCCAAATCCCTAGCCAATACCTCTCAAAACCTAGCCACAGCCCTCTCTCAAGCTGGGGAAAAGATAGAAAAAAGAATGTTGTAATCGGGGCTGAAATCGGCCTTAAATAGGGCTGGAATCGGGATTCCACACGCCCCTGTGGATATTTCACATGGGCCTGTGGAATTAACGCACGGGCGTGTGGCTCCTTTGTTTTGTTCTTTCTTCAGCTGGCTATGAACAGTACTTGCTACAGTGATTACTACATTACCCTGCTATAGTAACGGCCCAAAATACTCCTGAATCCATGCTTTCATCGAGGTAACGTAAATGGGCACACGTTCATGTCGTAGATCATCTTGGTTCTTCAATAAACGGTCACGTTGGTGGAGATCTTGCTACATATGCACAAGCCAGAATACTAGGATGTAACTGTCTTCGTGCCCCTCCGAATCATTGCCTTATCTCGAATACAAGGAGGTTGGCATATATTCTAGCATTCTAAACCTGACTCATGTCTCCGCGTTTGAACCTTCTCAAGATCTCCTCCAAATAATGCGTAAAACGATCTACAATGGCTTCTTTCACAAATAATCGGCCTCACAACCCAACCTGCATAAAAGTACACAAATACACACGTATTAGCACTAAAACCTGACAAAAGTAATGCTCATCATAAGGAAAGAACGCTTCGCATTCTTATCGCACAAGCACTTATCAAAAGTCTAAATAAGGACATATAGTTGTTTCTTATTGGTTTCCTATTGGTTTCCAACAATAATATAGTAGGATTAAATAGTCTTACTAACATCTCAATTTCCTCTTTTAAACCACCTTGAAAATGGTTTGTACCTGAGCTTCATTTAGGTTAGTTCTACTCAACCTTATATCAAATTCATCTAAGTAGAGTTTTAAAGAACTCACCTACTTAAGTTTCTTGAGTTCAATAATTGGATCTTCAAACAACTGCTCCCCAAACCTTGCCAATAAAGCTTTTACAAACTCATTCTACAGCAACAATCTCCCTCTCTCCATGGTTTCAGAAAAGACTAAAACTAATTGAAAGCTTTTGTCATACCTTAACCAGCGGGCCCAGTGCGTAACATACCGCCATGACAACCTAAGGGAGGGCAAGCACCGCCTTAACCTTGAATTATCATAAGGCTAATATGTTTCATGTACATAATCACTATAACAATGAGAGAATATGACAACACACAAGATTACAAAAGACAATACATTGCTATAACATCAAAGCAAATTCTGAGTATGGTTTCTCATATAACAGTTTAGACAACACCATGTATAGGGGTTTGTAAAGAAATGAGCTGAATACAAACAAGTCAACAATTGCACTAATGGATCCCACTTAAATACATGCCATGAATTGGAAGTAAACCTACATAGGACTCTAAGAAGATGCACTGAAATGGACACTTGCCAAGCACGACGCGTTCGCACCGCTACATTCTACTATCACCTGTAAAAGAATAAAGGGGATGAACAACAAAGTTACTCAGTCAGAGGATTAGCATTGATCTATAAAGTCACACATTTATGAATATAGATAATATACTAATAAAATGTTTAAAAGTGAACATATGAGCCAAAATATGAAAATACCAAACTATAGTATAAAACTCATGTCCATAAAGAGCAATAAACACAAATAATAGCATTTTCATAACATAAGTTGACCAAAGTAAAAAAATTTTCAAGTAAACATCGTTTTTCCAACAAACTCATGGAAACAATGTTGTATGAAGAACATGTCAAACCATTAATGTAATAGATAGCCTCAAGAAACCCTCCATTTCTAACCATGGCCGTGGCTAGATCTTGAGCTGCCAACATATTTATCTCTTCGTGTTGGGCGCTGGGACACTAGTGTGGTAACTCTAGGCACCCAGTACTACACACCTTTCAGGTTTTCTACGTGCCTCCTGAAAGGGAAAATTTCAACAGAGTTCTCCAAACCACTCCAACTAGGTCAGATTATTTTATAAGTACGGGGCGTGTCCCCATGTCACCATCAAAACCATCAAACGACAATACTGCCCACAGACAAGATATATAAATCATCAAAATGTACCTGAAATCTCAATAGGATTTCATAATTTTCACATAAATGTGCCCCCACTCAGAGGGTAATTTAGAAACATCATCTCATGTAAACACAAGTTTCAACATGAAGTCATATCCTTTCTCAAAGATCAAAGTCACTTGTATTCAACATTTAAATACACATTTCAAGAAACAAGGTTTTGTAAACACAAGTAATGCACACTTGCAAGCTTTTCAACAAAATCATCTATGATCCAAATAACCATTTCAAGAATTATAAATAATTTTTAAGGAACTCTTTAACAAGATAAAATATCATTTGAAGTAGATAAAATACAAATATAGCAAAGTCATGCATGACATTATAATCCATGTAACCAATAATCTCACTCATAAATTTGGTGAGCCACACTACTCCAGTGTTAAACCTCCACCAGTCTTTTACCTTTGGCCAATGCCTCGTCTCCTAAAACAAGCCAAGCAAACAATAGATCAAGTCAAAGGAAATCTCAAAACAAGAATGAAGAAAACCTCCTCAAGATGGAATACATGCACCTAGGGTTTACTAAGCACCTCCCAAGGATTCTACAAGGTTTAACCTCTCTCAACACTCAAGGCTAATGAAAATGCCAAAGAAACCTTAGATTGTTTCGTTGCTACAGTAACCCTAGTTTGGGAGGTGGAGAGATTTCTCTTAATCTTCACCAAATATGGCGAAAATACAACAACACTAGTTCTCCACACTCAACACTCATCTAATCATTAATATTTCCACCATTCATCCCAAAGAGTTTATCAAAGTGAAAAGGGGAGAAAAATGGGAGAAGCTTACCTTCAAGCTCCAAGGCTCAAGGAAGAATCCTCACAAGATGAGAAGAAGATGATCCAACCTTACCTTGCTTCCTTCTTGATCTAGTGGCAAGAGATTGGGAACTTTGGGGAGAAAGGAGTGAAGCTTGGGGAAAAGAGGTTTGGGGAAGAAAGAAGGCAAGAAAGGGGATGAGAAACCCTAAGAAAAAAAGACTTTTTAAATCCCAATGCTCGGGGGTCCATGAGGGCATCCATGCGGGCTGCATACGAGGCCGTATGGCTCCCATTCATGCTATACCCTCATAGTTGCCCACATGGCTCTAATCAACCATGCTCATTTGGGCTCCTAACGGCCGCATGGCGGCCACATGAAGGCCTCATGACCCATCTTTGGGTCAATACACAAACGAAAATACTCTCAAAACCACCCAAACAAGAGATATACGCGAGAGGATCAATCAAAAACAAGGTAGGGAAGTAGGAAAATTTTGGAATATCATAGCTTTTCCATTAAAATGGATTGATGTCAACTTTACTTTGCTACCCTTCATAGTATAATCAATATCAAAGAATTGCTAAGCTTTGTACAACCACTCATTCACCCTTAACCATCGAATCTTGTAAACTCTAACTTAGTATAGTAGCTTGTACCACTATAACCTAGGCCAAGCCACAAAATTCCTCCATCTTCCACATTAGAAACTTGTTGTTGAGTAGGTGCAACTCTTGCTCACCCTTGAATGGTCATTCCTGCAATCAAAAGCTTCAACGCCATAGCTTTGGCATTATGTTTTCTAATTTCATCAATAGCTTTATCTTGTCTCTCATCCAACTCCTTGATTAGGTTCTTAAGGTCTCTGAAATCATGTTTCTTGTTATTTTTAGCCATTGAAAATTGCCAAGATCTTGGCTCTAATATCAATGTTGTAGAGGTTTTCACAAAAACAAGAAGAGAACACAAGAAGACAAGAACAACAAGAAAAAATAGGGAAAGTTTCATTCAAACATTACATAAGTTTTATTTATTTAAGTTGTAGGTTATTAAAAGAAGAACCAATGGCTAAGATTAGTTCTTTGCACATGGGACACACCCTTTACAAATATTCTATAGTTTGAATTAAATTTTTCCTCTCATTACTTTGCTGACTCACTTATAACTACCCTCCATCTCAGCATTGTCCAGATAACTAACAACTAAAACTTCCTTATTTTATAGAACTCTTTCAACAACTTACTAAGCTCCTTCAGTAGCTCCACGATCATTACTAGCCTTTCTCTGGACCATCCATTACGTGTTAATTTGGAAAGATTATTACGTTTAATACTGTAGCAATAGTAATATTGATAGTAATGTAAGATTACTAATAGTGAAATATTACCATGGAAGAAATTAACACTAAGTTTTCATAAGCCTTTCATTTGCATCCTCTTCAGATAACTCTTAGTTGGTTGGCCATTTCTGGCTTTAACAATTTCAAGAGCAACCCCCATAATAGTGGTATCAAAGCCAAGATTTTTTCTATGTACAATTAAACCCTTAAATAAAATTTTTGTTGAGTTGTCATGAGTTCGTAGAACCCTTGTGAGATCTCCCTTAGTTCTTACTAAATATGAAACATTCATAATAGAAAAATATATGCATATCTTATTAACTTTAAAAGAAAAGGCACTCGGTGGATCTTAAGAGCCACCTAAGCTACTAGCCCTCTCGTGGCTTGTCGTCTAATGGTTCAGCTCATTGCACAAGTGCTAGTTCATTGATACCAAATAAGGATAGGCTATCAGCTCACCTCTAAATATTACCCATTACCTGATGACATCTTAGAAGTACCTGCTAAGTACCCATGGGAAAGTGAAGAAGGGAAAAAGTGATGTCCGATGGAGCCCTCGGTTTGATATTTTTAGGATTCGCTTTAAGCTGGACTTGTTCTTACCTAGTAATAACTAAATGAAAAGGAGAAACATAAATCAATCACAAATTCATCTTAAGAAGAAAAAGAACCTTGGAAGGTTCCTATATTTTTATGTTATTAACCTTGGAAGGATTACTTAAACTGGTAGGATTAAATTAAAAAAATTACAAATTTAATGTGGAAGAAAAATTATGAAACATGGAAGACAAAATTCTAAGACAATTTGAAGGGCTACATACAAAATTATCAACACTAGAAAATAAAGTAACAAAACTAGAAACTATTCTCACAAACTTAGATTATATAAAAAATAGTATAGACAAAACAAAAAAATAGCAGTAAAATTGAAGATATTAATGAACTTTGTAGATACATGAAAACACTAATCTTATGATAAACAAATGAATCAGAAAAACAGTATCTCCTTATGTTATTTGGACTAAAAAAAAAAAGAAAAACCACCATAGTATAGATTAAAATTTCTAAAACAATTTCTTATAACCCCACAGTATGAAAGAATTATTACACTGAAGATATCTCTTACTATAATAAAGTATTAGCATCAAATGCAAACATATAGTTAGAACATTATAATGAATGCAAATTAGAAACAAAATTAAAGAAAGAAAATTGCATTGGCTAGGGAGATTACAAGAATACATCAGATATAAAATAAGAATTAAGAACATATTAAAAAGAAAAAAATCTGAAAACTCTTTTTTCATAATCTATTTGAAAAATGGTATTATCTAGATATGAAAGAAATAGAAGAATGGAGACATGAATTAAAAATGAACATGAGAGTATAGCATCTTGTTATTGTTAAATAGAGAATAACCTAAGTAAAATTATAAAAAGTAGTGAGACTATCCAAAGATTTACCTTTAAAACTAAAAGACATATAAGTAGAAAAGAGATGCTTCTTTCTCCAGAATAACAAGTAGAAAAAGTTAGAAATGACAATATACAACTTGTTCCCCATGAGCAACTATATAAAAATGGTATTTTTTGACTTTCAAAACAAAATTTATGACCACTATGATGAAGTTGAGATCTGTTGTCCACATGATAATGCATAAGTTGTGTTAGACCTAATAATGGAAGAATCTTATATACACTTTTACAATCAGGATTTTTAGAAATATATTTGGGATTATTTTTAATAGGAATAATAGAAATGCATCGAAAAGGACTAGGAACTAAGGTAATGAAAAGCTTAGTAGACACTAGATAAATGGAATCAATGTCCAAAACTATAATAGGAGTAATGGAAGCGGATATGAATAATAATTTAGAAATAGTTTATCTTACACCAGATTTAAAGTCTTTTCAAGTACCTTATTCAAACATATTACGTTACTATAACATCAAAAAGTTACAATATAACAAATATAGAACCAAATTTACTAATAACTCAAGCCTTTATAAGATAAATTGCAAAAAATAGTCAATTTAGGCATACCTTAAAAACAGATAAAATGCAGAGTATAACCAATATATTGGGTAGTTAGGGTATAAAATATTAGGATTCAGAAGTACTAGCGGGAAAGAAAAGAGTATCAAACCAATCAAAGAACAAATTCTTATTTTCACACAAAAAACTAAAAAAACTCTTCTTCTTTTATTATCACTTGTCTTTATACTTTAATGTTTTTTCACTGTATCATTTTGCTTATAAGATCTATTCTTAATTGCATATTTTCAATTATTATATTTCTAGAGTATGTTACCGAATACTTTAGTATTATGTTTTCTTGAAATTCTTTTGAATCTTTGTTTTACTACTGCCAATTCTAGTGAGTCCTCTTGATCTATTTCTATCTTATTACTTCTAGTTCCGTATAATTTGTCCATTACATACTATTTTGGAATGCTTCTTGTATCATACTACTTAATTTATCTACTAAAAAATTATCTGTGAATTTAATATGTTATATGGTTACATTGAAACCATTTCCTACTATATAATCCACAAAGCTTAGCCACATTTTTGTAGACAATTTATTTTCAGATTTTTTATAATAAAATGATAAAATAGCTTAACAATCTATGCTCAAAGTAAATTCACTAGATGAGATAACAAATAGTTTAAATTTTTCTAATGCTTTAATGGTTGTTAGAATTTTTATGTCAATACTTGACATGGTCGTACTATACATTCCAATATCATTTCTACTAATTTCTTTATTTAACTAGACTTTCCTTACTTGGTTTAAATTTTAATACATCTCCCCATCCTCCAATTCTACCATTTGACTCGATAATTAAGGTTGCATTTGGAGATAGTAGTTCTAAGGATTTTATTATTCTAATTACTTCGTTGATTTTTTGTACTAATTTTATATCTTCATTATTAAATCTTCTTTCTCCTATCTGTTTTAGTTTGTTATACAGGGGTCCTACTAACTGACTAAGGTTTGGAATAAAGTTTTTGGCATAATTTAGGTTTCCTAGAAAGGATTTTATTTATTTTAATCCTTCTAACTTGTTAGGCATCTCCAAGATACTAGTTGAAATATGTTTTTGTAAATTCTATTTCTCTACCTATTTTCATATTTTTTCAGATAATACAAGACCATTATGTTTTGACACACCCCTTGCGTGTGACCCACAAGTGCATGGGTTTGTCGAAGTAATAATATCCCGGTGAGTGGGTAGTCGAATCCACAGGGAATAGTGATAAAAAACACAAAGATTGCTACTTAACTAAAGTGAGGATGAATTGATATTGGTGTGAACAAAATCAATATGAAAAGAACTAAAGAAAATAAGAAAGAGATGCGTAATAAAATGAGAGGAAAGACAATCAATAGAAAGTAGGGCACTCGGACATTGCTCCCCCAAGGATTATTGCTTCAAGTGCAAGACCAATCATTATGCCTCCTAACTGATGTCTAATGAGTCGTGGAGATCCTTAAACACATGGTCCCAAAACTTAAGGTCAATCGTGACTAACCCTACACTATGCCCCAGTGTAGAAATCTCTCAGTCTCGACACCTCACACTGTGATAGGTTGCTTTAGGTTCTAGGGATTCTAAGTGATAAACCCTATTCCCTAATATAGATCTAACCCTTTGGTCCAGGCGAAAGACCCCTAATCACAATTAACCCCCAGATACTAAGGATTATTTCAATGCTTCACTCTATTGCTCACGCAACTAAGCCCCAGTGGAGTTCATCTCTTAGTACTTCACCCTATTGTGACCGCAAAGAACTCTTGGAAGGTGGAGGTATGGTAAATCACACCAAAGGGGAAAGGGGACGCTCCACTATCTCCTGACTCACTCTCTCAACCCTCTCCATTCTAGCATTGTCTAACCCTCATGGTGTGTCACTCATCCACAAGGATTGCCAAGATGGATTCTCAACCCTAGTGTCACTCTAAGGGAAAATCAACACAACAAGCATTCAAGATTGGAACTCAATTAAAAACATCAATTAAGGAAAGCATAATAAAAGATCAAAGAAATAATATCATCCTAGAGGTTAAAAGTCCAAGCACCCACTAAGGGTTTAGCTCTCCATGGA
>NC_052490.1:10416929-10459159 GCF_009730915.1 Dioscorea cayenensis subsp. rotundata
ATGTGTGAAGCTACTACCATCTTTGAAATTGCTTTCCATTTTGTAGATAAATAAGTCACTTGTGCTTAGAACTTTGAGGATTATACCTTGGGTTGTTTTGAGTGAGTTCACACACGTACACGATTTCGGGTTTATTGTCCTTTTTGATTCAAGTTTTTAGCTAGAGCATTAATTTTTCGTATTTAGTGTTGAAATTTCCCTTTATTGTTGAATGCTCTCTTTGTATGCTTTGGTGAACCTAAGGCCAAGCACTTCCAATATTTCCTTCATCCATCGCATAACGTATTAATTTTTTGCTTGAGGACAAGCAAAAGCTTAAGTGTGGGGGAGTTTGATAAGTGCTTCTGCGATATGAATGCAAAGCATTATTTCCTTATGTTGAGCATTACTTCTCTCGGGTTTTTACACTAATATGTTTGTTTTTATGTTAATTTTATGCAGGTAGGGTTGTGACGCCGATTGTGAAGGAATGAAGCCAATGTGGATCATAATGCACCGATTTTGGAGGAAATTTTGCTAAAGTTAAAATGCGAAGACATAGATCAGGTGTGAGATACTAGAGTGTGTGCCAACCTCCTCGTATTTGAGTTGGCACATCCATTAGGAGGGGCACAAGGGCAGTCACACTCGAGCATTCCGACTTATGCACATAGAACAAGAGCTCCACCAACTTGTCTATCATTGAAGAAGCAAGTGATCCACGACGTGAACATGTGCCCGTTTGCATTACACTAATGAAAGTATGGATTCAGGAAGCTATTCAGGTCGGATACTGTAGAAGAGTACTGTAGCAAAGTAATGTAGCATCACTGTTCATAGCCGGTCGAGAAAACAGGAATTCAGAGAATCCACACGGGCGTGTGGAAATTCCACATGGGCGTGTGAAACATCCACATGCTCGTGTAGTCGCCCGATTCCAGCCATATTTAAAGCCGTTTCAGCCCCGATTTCAGTATTTTTTTCTCCATCTTTTCCCCAACTTAAGAGAGGGCTTTGGCTAGGGTTTTGGGAGATATTAGCTAGGGTTTTGGAGAGGTTCTACTTCTCTGACATCGCGCATCATTTCGAAGAAGGTTATTGGGAGAGCTTTTGTCAGCACCGATCCGGCGAGGTGTATCCTAGGCCGGATAAATGATCCTTTGCGACGAGTAGAGAACTCTCCACAAGACCATCGACATGACCATCGATGGGGTTTCTCTATGGATTTATTACTTTTACATTCTATTTCTTTAATTGTACTTAGCTCCATGGAGAGCTAAACCCCTAGTGGGTACTTGGGTATTTGTGAACCCTAGGATGTATTCATTTCATTCAATATCTTTATTATGCTTTCAATAAATTTATGTTTATTGTGAGTTCCAACCTTGAATGCTTGATTGTATGGACAGTTCCCCTAGAGTGACACTAGGTTTTAGAGTTCTTGTTGGTAACCTTGTGAGTGAGTGACACACCCTGTGGATTCGATACCCGCTCATCCGGGATTATTACTTTGACAAACCCGTGCACTTGCGAGATATACGCAAGGGGACCTTGTCAAGGGCTTAATTGTGGCTAGGGATCTTTCAACTGGACCAAAGGGTTATGTCTATACATAGGAATAGCATTTATCATTTGGAATCCCTAGGGCTCATTGCAATTCTATACGAGTGCGAGGTGTTGAGATTGTTTGATTTCTCCTCCGGAATATGTACAGAGTTAGGCATGGTTGACCTTAGATTTGGGACTATGCAATTAAGGATTTCCAGGACTCACTATTTTGTTAATTAGGAAGCATAATTGATGTTTCTTGCACTTGAAACGATTGTCCTAGGCGGAACAATATCCGGTGCCCCATCTTTATCAATTACCTTACCTTTCTCCTTTACTTGTGTTCTCTTTCTTGTTGTTTTACTTTTGATAATTGAATCTTGTCACACATATCACTATTCATCTTCCACATTAGTTAAGAAACAACTTAAGTGTCTTTATTCGCTACTCTCTGTGGATACGATACCCACTCGTCTGGGATTATTACTTCGACACCTGTGCACTTGCGGTGTACATGCATATTTGGTCGTGTCAACTTTGATGATACTCTCTATTTTTTGACACTACTGATGAACAAATCGATGAATATATGAAGAAAATGTTGAATCCGGACCCGTACGAGGTGTTGCTAGACTAAGAGATGGAGAACGAAGAAGTAATGATTCTTGGTCTAGAGGAAAAAGTACCGTCTACCTCAGGGATTATGAAGAAGGTGCTCCAGAAGATGAAAAGGGTGAGAAGGCGCCACAAGAAATGCCCCAAAGCTGTTGGGGATGTGCAAGAATGGAACAAGGTTAACGAACCCTTGTTAGGTGGTGCCAAGCTCGACAACTCTCCCTCTACCTTCAAGAGACTGTGTTCATTATACTTCCAAGTCATGGGTAAGAGGGAAACCATTATCTATGAGCCCCCATGAGGTAAGAAGAGGTATGTCAAGCTAAATGACGTAAAACAAGTGCTTCTTGGGAGATGACCCAAGTTTTAATGCTTTTCTTGTTCTTAGTTAGTATTTTCATGAATAAGGCTTTCAGTATTGGTGTCTTGATTCTTAGATGCCTTTGCTGTAATTTTCTCATGGGCATTGTGGTGTTATCATGTGCCTAATCATGTGTGGCAAAGAATCTTGGTCATTTCACCATGTTTTTCATGTTTTCTCTGGTTAAAATTGCATTTTTAGGCAGGCTCTGAGTGTATATCTATGTTTAGTAATTTTTTGCAAAGCCTACAATGTTTTCTAATTATCCAGAGAAAATAAACACCCATATGGAATTTTCAGATGAGCGTGCGTTTTCATTCAGAGCTCATCCAGAGACAGCACAAGAGCGTTAATTAGCCCCTGTGAATGACCTTGTAAATTTCACACACCCGTGGGTAATTTTCCCACTGGTGTGTGTCATCCTAAAGAGAATGAGAATTTTTCTCGAGAAGACATAGGAGTGTGGACTTGCCCCTGTGGATGACCTAGTAACCAACGTACGGGCGTAGGTAATTTCCATACACCCATGCGGATCTTTGCAGAAGAGCCCTCTTCCATCCCGAGAATACACATTGGTGTGTGTCTGCTCCTATGAACGGGCCCTAAGAAGTTCCATGCCTGTGTGTAATACCCATACGGGCGTGGGAAACACTTAGAGAATTTTCTCAGTTGGACAGGGGAGCCACAAGATGCCCCTGTCGGTCAGGCGCAGGTGCGTGGGTAATTTCTGCATGCCGTGTGGTTGCGTTCAAAATGCTTTGAGTGTTTTCTAGAGAATGCACAAGGGCATGCGTCTACCATTGTGGGTCCCTCCTGTGGAGTTGCACGGGCGTGGGTAATTTTTAGACGGCCGTGTGAATGTGCAAAAAAGCAAAAGCAGAAGTTTTTCCTATAAAAATCCATTGGGTCTTCTTTATTCTCAAACCTCTACTCAATTAAAAAACACTCTCCTTTACTCTCCTGACCTCGCACCGTTGATTTAGAGAGATTTACTTGTGTTTTCCATCCTACTTTAAAGTTTTGAACTTCATTCCGTTGGTAACCATTAATTCTCTCTTTGCTTCATCATTTTTGGTTTTACTCACTTTAGAATGATGATTATTGCTTCATTTCTACAATTAAATGGTTATTGCATGATAAGAAAGAGTTCAGAAACAATTATAAGTTGTATTTGTGGAGTTTTTGCGTGTGGCCGTGCGGTTTTCACTCCCCGTGGATCCACACGAGCTTGTGGAAATTCCACACGACGTGTGGATTTCTGTAAAACTACTTTATGAGCTTGTTTGATCAATTTTCTTTCAAAATTTTGCATTTATGGCACCTCAAACATGATAAGAAGCAAGCTGATAAATGAACGTATGAGTCATCCCCTGAGCTAGAAAATATGAGATTTGTTATTCCTGAATATCAACAGTATTTTAAGCAGTTGTTAAGGTTGAGATTTGGACAATCTTGCTTCCTAGACACTAGTACATTATGGGACTTATAGTAGGGAGATTAGTTAGCGGATGAGGTTGAGGATCACATTTCAGTAGATAGATGGAGGTAGTTACCATCAATTAGGGAGCCAGCCATTCATGCACTTACTCAGGAGGTTCTATCATCATTTGAGTTTGACAGATTTTATGCGGGATTCGATAGCCTTGATGTAGTTCAGTTTAGAGTATTTGGGTATCACCATAGCATGAGCATCTCTCAGTTTTTGATTCTACTTGGTTTGTACGATGAGTTATTCATAGACATTGAGGAGTATGCTCAGCTATCAACAGATTATCCTATCACCTTGACCACGCAGAGAGCGTATAGACTGTTATGCGGTCAGGGCCAGTATGAGCCAGGGGTTTCGAAGGCCACGTGGCTTTCTTGACCTGCATATTGATACTTGTAGGCCATTATAAGGAGGTCGGTGAACGACCGTGGTGACAGTACCAGTGTTATGAGCCAGCAGGAACTGCTATATCTCTACTCGATGGTTCAGCCTATTCTCCTTGGACACATCCTGGCAAAGTATTTATGACATCAAGGGCAGTATATCAGATTAGAAGTGATATTCTCGAGCCCCTACATTACGAGACTAGTTATGGGTATGGGTCTCCTAGACACGATTTGAGGGGCCGAGAAGGCGAGTATACCTACTCCCTTAGGCATGGAGACAATAAGGCTAATGGGCATTGTTCAAAGGGTCCAGTCGAGAGTATATGCTTTGATTACACCCGCCCTAAAGACAGCGGAGGGTGAGGGTGATGATACTGAGGGTTCTCGACCGCCCCGAGCCTCGACCTACAAGAATGGAGATCGAGGCACCTCCTCGCAGTGCAGGGAGCCACCCCGAGATGCATGTTTTTCACCTTCTCGAGCCTATGATTGTTTTGAGAGGCTCGAGAGTGCTGTGGGTGTGCTATAGACAGAGATCGCCAAGGTTTGAGCGACACAGGCCACACAGTACATAGAATTTATGGCACATTTCGACACTCTACAGAAAATCCTAGAGCGAGATGTTGCCACATTATTTGTTCTACAATCGAGGACTCCTCAAGCATCTCAAGCGCCATCATCACCGGTTAATCCACCAATTGATCCACCCAGTATATAATCACCACCACCACTAGCAATAGAGCAACTTGAGCATGACACCGATGCTTAATGTGTCTTTTTTTTATTTCTTTCTTTCTTGTTATTTCTTCTTTACTTTTGCATTTTATTTTATACTTGTAAATTGAGAAAGGATACCCTTTTGAGTTTATCTTTTACTTTTTGTTTTTTTGTTTGAGTTGTATTTCATTGCTCTATCTTTTATATACTCGAGTTGTTTTTATTTTTATTGAGCTTCACTAAACCCCCTTATGTATGCATATAGATGGTCTTGTCAGTATGGGAATTGAGAACTAGTCATGGATACTGCCAATGTAGGCCGTGTGTGCTTCACAACCCATTGGAACTTTACTTCCAAGGATTTAGCTCCATCAAATGCAACACTAGGAGTGAAGGGAGTATTATTTCGATTGCTCTCTACCACATACTTTTCTTGATTGCTGTACTTTCTATGGACCTTGTATGTGCACATTGAAGGCAATGTAAAACTTAAGTGTGGGGGGAGTTCACATTGCACATGTCCTTTACATAAATTTTGATTGACATACATGCTCATGTAGCAATGGCGGTTCACCTTAGTTGCAATGAGTGTATTCTTGAGTTTAAGAGAATTTTAACATTGAATGTTTTCATGCTCTAGTTTTTTCTTGAATTTCTAGGGATTTTTGCCCGATTGACACTTGTTGCACCACTCACTCATGAAACTATTTTGGAAACTTGAGTTAGATGTTTAAGGGACTAATTAGTTTTGTTTCTTGTTCAATTATTAAAAAAATTGGAAAAAGAAAATAAAGAAAATAATAATAATAATAATAGATATATTGTTTAGTTGTGCATATGGTCTGGAAAAAAGCTACCACCTATGAAGTATGAAGCTACTCTCATAAGTTCGATACTAGTTATGCCCTAATGAGAGAAAAGAACTATCTCATAGGATGTGTGAAATGCTACTACCCTAGTAGAAAGAGCTACCACCTTGAAAGTGTGAAAACCACCGTAGCGGCCGCTTCGGAGAATATGTGAAGCTACTATAATCTCTTTGCTTTGTCATGTTGTCTAGATAAATAAGTCCTTTATAGTTAGAACTTTGAGGAGTATAGCTTGGGTTGAATTGAGTGAGTGTACACACATTTACACAATTTCGGGTTGTGGTCCTTTTAGATTCGAGTTTTCAACTAGAGCATTGATTTTTCGTATTTAGTGTTGAAATTGCCTTACTCATAGATTGCTTTCCTTGCATGCTTTCTTGAACCTAAGGCCGAGCACATTCAATCTTTATTTTTTCTACATTTTAATGTTTTATTTTTGCTTGAGGACAAGCAAAAGCTTAAGTGTGGGAGAGTTTGATAAGTGTTTGTGTATTAGTAATATGAAGTATTCTTTTCTTACCATGAGTATTACTTTTATCAGGTTTTAACGCTAATATATGTGTATTTGTGTTCTTTTTTGCATGTAGGGTTGTGAAGCTATGTTTTGAGAGAAGAATCCAAAAGTAAGTCATAAATGCACTATTTGAGAGAATCATGGAAGGAACAAATGCGAAGACACAAGTGGGGCTCTAAGATACGTGAATGTGTGCCAACCCCCATGTATTCAAGCTATTACAATTAGTTGGAGGATCACAAAGGCAGTCACATTTGCGTATCCTGACTTATGCATTGATAGCAAGATGTTGACTAATGAGGCTTTTGATTGAAAAAGAGTTGCGATCTACGGCATAAATGTGTGCCTGTTTATGTTACATAGATGAAAAATGTGGAATTGGAAGTGTTTCGACGAAGTAATGAAGCAGGTCATGTAGCAAATTAATGTAGCAAGACCCTGTAGCAGTTATTGTTCACAGCCGGGCAAAAATCAGATTTCTAGAGAATCCCTACGGCCATGTGGAAATTCCCCACGCTTGTCTAGAAATTTCACAGGCCCATGTGGTAGATCCACAAGGGCATGTGGATGCCCGATTCCAGCTCTATTTAAGTTGCGATTCAGCCCGATTTTGGGGATTTCTATTTTTTGAGAGGCTATTGGCTTGGGTTTTGAGAAGATTTTGGCACATCTTTATAGTGGTTCTCCGGATTTGACAGCGCACTTTGCTTGGAAGAAGGTTACTGGCGGGGCTTTCATCGTCTCTAATCTAACGAGGTGTGTCCTAGGCCGGATGAGGGGACCTATGCAGAAGACGAGGCTGCTCTTTAAGACCATCGACATAAATACTGAGGGGGTTTTCCTATGTATGTTTATCTTTACTTTTAATTTCATTGTTGATTGTATTGTGCTCCATGGAGAGCTAAATCCCTAGTAGGTACTTGGATTTTGTAAACCTTAGATGTAATTATTTCTTTGACCTTCCATTATGCTTTCCTTAATTGATGTTTTTAATTGCGTTCCAATATTGGTAATCTTTGTAGATAGGTGACATGCCATGAGGGTTACACAAAGTTAGATTGGAGAGTTTTGAGAGGGTGAGTCGAGAGGTAGCGGAGTATCCCCTTTCCCTCTGGTGCGATTTATGCTACCTCCATTTCCTAGAGCTCTTTGCGATTACAATAGAGTGAAGTGCTAAGGGATGAACTCTGCTGGGGCTTAGTTGCGCGAGCAACAGAGTGAATCAATGAAGTGACTTTAGTATCTAGGGCTTAATTATAACTAGTGGTCTTTCTCCTGGACCAAAGGGTTAGATCTACACATACGAATAGGGTTATCACTTTGAATCCTAGAACTCCATGCAACCTTATTCAGTGTGAAGTGTTGAGACTGAGCGATTTCTCCCTCAGGATATAGTACAAGGTTAGTCACGGTTGACCTTAGGTTTGGGACCGTGTGCGTTAAGATTTTCCACGACTTAGTAAGCATTAATTATGAAGTATATTGGTAGGTCTTGCACTTGAAGCATATGTCCTAGGGGAGCATTGTCCGAGTACCCGACTTCTATCGATTGCCTTACATCTCACTTACATGTGCCTCTCATTCATGTTTTTTTTATTTCTGTTTACATCACATCTTATCAACACAATCGTTATCCATGTTCACTTGGTTAAGTAGCAATTTATGTATTTTTATTCTCTACTCTCTGTGTATACGATACCCCACTCATTTGGGATTTATTACTTCGATCAACCTGTGCACTTACGGGTCACACACAAGGGGAGTTATCAAGTTATGATGACAATGATGAGGCAACGGAGTCATTGGTATTAGTGAGGGCTGATGCGTCACTAATATGGGGAGAGATTGCCTTCTCCTTCATCAAAGTGATGGGTTTTTGGGTCGATGGGAATGGAAGATAGATGATGGAGTATGAGAGTAACCCGATCAGTGGTGAATCAGACCTTGCACTCGTGCGACAAGGATGAGTCAAAGAGTTCATTGAAGCAAGACATCTAACAACTCCAGTACGGAGAAAGAATTGGAAAAAATATCAAACACAGGCGTGGAGGTGATGATGGTGTTGTTGCTAATGATGTTGATGTTGATCTGCTTCTTCCTAAGAATCTTACCGATCTGCTCTTCTTGAGATGATTAGTGAGTCATTTCACCAGTGATGATGGGTTTTTGGGTCAGTGATAACCATAGATGCCAGTGTTGGAGAACTAATGAATGGCAGCTGGTGACAAATTTTTCCAAACCCTAAACTTTGGTAAAAGAGGGAAAGTTAAATTTTGGTAAAATTGAAAATAATTTTGGTAATATGGAAATAGTTAAACTTTGGTTAAGGCCATAACTTCATTTTTAAATTTAATATGACAATATTAAGGTAATTTGGAAATAGTTATGGGATTAATAACCAAATTTAATACTTAATTATGAAAATACTCATGTGATTACTATTTTAATGTATATGTATAAATCTTAAATTTATCAAGTTTAAAAAAAATGAAATTACTTAGTATTCTCTAGGATTGTTAATAATGAAGCTCTATTCACATATGACAACACATAAACATATTTTTATAAATTCAAAGATATAGTATTCTATATTATCATTAATTAAATTTAGAATATCTTAGTAGGTATATTTATATATATCAAAATATAAACTATTGTATGGCACCATCATTATATCCAAAATTTTGACATAAAGTACATTTAATAACTTAGTACTTTGTAATAATTCCATTGCAACTTTGTAATGTCATAATTCCATGCAAGTGTTTGTTGAGAATTTTTTATGGAAATTTGTAAAGGAATCATTCCATTGCAAATTTGTGTTGCAAAATTGTAATGCCTTTGAAAACATTGTCAGTCCATTGCAAAGTCATTGCAAAATTTCTCTCGTGCACTCCCCTCAATATTTTTGTAATAGAAATATATGTTCTTGCCAATCCATTGTAAACTTGCACAAAACAAGTTGCAAATCTGTTTCAAAATCACTCCCACTATTTTAGCATCAAATTTTTTATTTCATCACGAAATCCATTGCAAATCTTCTATACCATTTCAAAACTATTTGACAATGCCCTTGTGTGTGACCTGCAAGTGCACGGGTTTGTTGACGTAAAAAATCCCAAGTGAGTGGGGTATCGTATCCACAGGGAGTAGGGAATAAAAATACTAAAATTACTACTTAACCAAGAGAAGATGAATAATGATTGAGAGAAAAGGCAATTGATAGAAGTGGGGCACTCGAACAATTCTTCCACTAGGACTAATGTTTCAAGTGCAAGACCTAATATTATGCTTCCTAAATAATGCTTAATGAGTCTTGGAAATCCTAAAGTACACTGTCCTAAACATAAGATAAACTGTGACTAACTCTACATTATGTCCTAGTGGAGAAATTGCTTAGTCTCAACACCTTACACTATGCAAAGTTGCATGGAGTTCTAGGGATTCCAAGTGATAAACCCAATTCCTATGTCGAGATCTAACCCTTTCATCCAGGAGAAAGACCCCTAGTTACAGTTAAGCCCCAGATACTAAAGTCACATCAACGCTTCACTCTGTTGTTGACACAACTAAGCCCCAGCGAAGTTCATCCTTTAGTTCTTCAATCTATTGTAACCGCCAAGAACTCTAGAAAAAGGAGGTAGGATAAATCACACCGGAGGGGAAAGTGGACACTCAGCTATCTCTCGACTGACCCTCTTAACTCTCTCTAATCTAGCTTTGTCTAACCCTCGTCGTCAGTGTTACCTATCCAAGAAGGTTACTACGATCAACTCCTCAACCCCTAGTGTCACTCTAAGGGAGAAATCATTCAATAAGCATTCAAGATTGAAACTCAATTAAAAACATCAATTAAGGATGGCATAATAAAAGTTTAAAGAAACATTAACATCCTAGGGTTTACAAAATCCAAGTACCCACTAGTGTATTTAGCTCTCCATAGAGCAAGATACAATCAAATATGAAATCGAAAGTAAAAACAAGTAATCTATAGGAAAACCCCCTCGGTATTCATGTCAATTGTCTTATGGAGTTGGCTCTTCATCTCAAAAGGTCCCCTTGTCTGGCCTAGGGTACACTTCCCCGGATCGGTGCCGACGAAAGCTTCCCCAATAACCTTCTTCCAAGAGAAGCACTGTGGTGAATCCATAGGACCACTCTAAAGACTTTCCAAAAGTCTCTCAAAACCCTAGCCGACTGCCTCTCAAAAGATGGATTGAAGTTGGAGAGAAGGGTGAAAAGATTCCCCGAAAATCGGGCTGAATCACAGCTTAAATAGGGCTCGAATCAGGTATCCACATGCCCCTGTGGATTTTTCAAATGAGCCTGTGGAATTTCCACACGGGTGTGGGAAATTTCCACATGGCCGTGTGGATTCTCTAGAAATATGATTTGTAACTGCTACATTGTATCGCTATAGTGATTTGTTGCAGTAAACTGCTACAGTGCTCCGCCAAAACACTCCTAATTCTAGACTTTTCATCTAGGTAACCTAAAGGGGCACATGTTTATACTATAGATCGCAACTCCTATTTGATCAAAGTCCTTATTGGTGAAGATATTGCTATCGATGCACAAGTCAGGATACGCAAATATGACTACCTTCGTGCCCCTCTAACTCATTTTAATGTCTTTACTACATGGAAGTTGGCAAACATTCACGTACCCTAAAGCCCCACTTGTGTCTTCGCGTTTATTGCTTTCAAGATTCTACCAAATAGTGCGTTTATGATCTACATTTGGCTTTTTTTCTTAATACTCAGCTTCACAACACTAAATGCGCAAAAGAACACAAATACACATGTATTAGTGCTTAAACCTGATAAAAGTAATGCTCATCATAAGGAAAGAACACTTCATATTCTTAATACACAAGCACTTATCACTATTCCAATTATGTTACAAAAGTGCAACAGAACTCATCTGTTGCAAATATGCATTACAAACCTATAAGTTTTTGGTAGTGTATGCTCTAGAAAGGGATAATGAAGTCTAAAACCCGACAAATGCAAAGACACCAAATTAAGCATGAAAACACCTTCAAATCAAGGGACTCTTAGCACTTAAACCTGATAAAAAGTAATGCTCATCGAAGGAAAAGAACACTTCACATTCTTTGAACCTTCTTCTTGCTCATGCTTATGCTCCAAATCGGACTCTCGTATCTTTGCTAACACCTGTCCCTTTTCAGAGATGGTCCCTAGGGTGGGATTTATGGTAGCAATCCATTGGCACTCGATGAGTCAAAACACACCTGCTCAATTGGAAATTTGCTTCCTCCAATCACCGATGGTGCTCCATTTTTCCATAAAGGTTTCAAACACTATGTGAGAGCTGCCATACTCACTGGATAAGCTAGAATCCCCTGATAGATGAAATGTGTATAAATACTTGTCTAGAGGGTGTGAAGAATGTTGCTAAGTTTGCCGATTAATCCAGCCTTCCAATCTATGTGCGAAGCCTTCTAGCACAACATTCAGATTTTCCATGGTGCACTCCCGAGATGAACTATATAAACAAGAAAAAAAAGTGAATTAAATTATTATGATAAAAAAAAGAAAAGAAATGAAATGATAAAATGAGTAAATAATGAAATGGCCAGAGAAATAATCTAAACGATTCCTAGAATTCCTTAAAGGTCCCCAGCAACGACGCCAAAGACTTGATTGCTTCACCGCAAGTGAACAAGATCGCCAATTAATACCTCGTGTGAAGACACAAAGATCGTATTCCATGGGGCTAAGGATCTACTATTACTCCATCTCGAACTATTATCTAGCCTAAGATTTTAAGTGATAGAGTTTGCTCTACTAGATGCAATTAAAGCTAAATGCAAGATTTCCAACAAATTATGGAAAACAAGCAATGAGCAAGCAAGAAAATCAATGTAATGTAAAGGCCTATCGATGAGGATCCCCTTGAGAGGTTGTCATGATACAACGGTGATGATGAACAAAAGATGCAAGGGTAATTTGGACCAAGAGATTTATAGATTAGAACAATGATAATTTCTCGGCGATTAAACCCTAATCCCATACGAATGTTGATAGGAATTTCTTCCAAACCCATATTCCTACGATTGCATTAAGTACAAAGAAATCTCAAAATAGGGATAAACTCATCCGAAGTTCACCCCTACAACATGGAGGGCTACCAACACTCAATTTCTCAGCGTGATGATACAAGTATCTCCTTCTAATCCATTCATGATCTAATACATGCGAGTAGGTCACATCTACATGCATCACTTATAAAAGAACTATAGATTTCTCCTTAGTGTAGCAATTAGCATGAAAACCATGGATCAAATCTCAAAATAACCCAAGCATGGAAGTAACAAGTAATCATCCAAGGTACATGATAAAACTCCCCAAGGTTCAACAACACCCAGTGCCCTTGGGGGTCTAGTGTGTCATCATCCCACAACAAGCAACACAATCAAGTTAAGCACAAAGCAAAAGCATAAATGACACTTCCTAGATGAAATGGTGAAGGAAGAGGTAGAGAATGTGTCGAATGACGCTGCCCCCACCAAAGGAATGCCGAATGATGCTTCCTTTAGCCGCGGGTCTCCTTCCTTCAAATCATTGTCCATTTCCAATTGAATGATGTTATTTTCTTGCCTTGAGAGCCTTTGACCTTTCCCTTGAATGATCTCCTCATTTCCTTGCCCTTCTTCTTCTTCCCAAGCTTGCTCAAGGTCTCCCAAGAAGCCTGTCAAATCTCTCCAAAAAAGGTCCTCTTGTTCTGACCTAAAAGTCTGCTTTTATACTCCTCACGGCATATGAGCCGTACAGGGGTCGTATGGGGGACGTATAACACTCAAAAACCTAAATTATTGCTTCATACGAGGTGCATATGGGGATCCATATGGCCTCCATACTATGTGGTATGGGTGTCGTATGAAATTCTCAGCAGATAGCTTCAAACCATCCCGCTTCTAGAGTATTGCTACAATAACTTGCTGTAGTAACTCTGCTAAAGTAATTCGGCTATAGTACTTTGGGACTGTTTTCTTCTCTTTTCACCTAAATGATACCATCGTGTTCTCCATGGCTTTCTTGTGCCTTACAAAACATATAGTAAATGATTAAGCACAAAAACGGGCATCAAACCTCAAAAAATACATGCAAAGTATATAAGATACATAAGTGAAAATACCTACATTTAGACACTTATCAATATACAACTAGAGGTTTATAATAAGAAGGCATAATACATCAACAAGTTGCTCACAAAAAGCACACACACCTCATCAACTCAATGATGGATGACATTGACATCAAAAAGAGATTAAAGATTAATCCAACATGATAGGTTATCAGAGCCACCCACAAAAATTCACTACCTGAAATCAGGGTGAAATTTAGCACAGATTTGTTGTCCGATCGTTTTGCTTAGTCAAACCCTAATCTCCTTTCTTCTACCTTTTCTTTTTAGTTTATTACCTCTTTTTCTTCGTTCTATCTTTTCATCCTCTTATAACAAACTATAGTGTGCAGCCCATTTTAACACTTCTCTTTTTTTTCACTTCACAATAGTGAGTTTCTCATTTTGCCCTTCAAAACTTCCACTGTTCATAAAGTATTTTTCTTTTTTCATTTAGTGTATTGGGGCAAAGCCAAACATATTTTCTAGCACTAAATGGGGCTGAAACACAACAAACCTCCCCCTCAGCACCATTTTGGGCTCTCAATGAAGCATGTCCTATACCTTGAAGCTTGAAATTCTCCTTAGGCAATATCTTCTGTTTGTACAGTCATTTGTACTTTTGTGCCTCTTGCCCTTTGGTAGCTTCACTAGGCTATAGTTCTGGTTCTCATACAAGGATTTCATATCTTCTTATATGCCTCTATGCCACTAGCTTGAAACTCCTTAGCACTGCTTTTACTAGAAGGATAACACTCTCTAGTAGGTCTTCTGAATTGTGGCTCTACTTGTGGTAGTGATGATGGTTGTTTAGCTTCTTTAATTTGGTCTACATCATCAACTGAATGAATTTGTCCTTCCCTTTCAACTGACTTTAATCCATCAGCTGGATGGGCTTGCTTTTCTTATTTACCTAGCCTGACATGATCAATTGGATAATTTTGTTCTATCTTTTAAACTAGCTCTATATCATTAATTGGATAGGAAAGTATTGCCCCTTTAACTAGCTTTGCTCCATTTGTTAGATACACTAGTGTTGTCCCATCAATTGGCTTTACATCACCAATTGGATGGGCTAGTTCTTTGCTAGTCTTATCACCATTTTCTTGGACATCTTCTCCTTGATTTGCATTCTCCATAAGAGGGAATATAGGATCCAAATTGAAAGGAACTCTAGTAGAGGAACTAGGAGATTCACCTTGGGTACCATCATCTATCATATGGTCTTCAAGGAACACCATATCTCTACTCCTAGCAATCTTTTTTTTTCACTAGATCCCATAACTTGTATGCAAACTTCTTATGGCTATTCCCCAAGAAAATACATGGTTACTCCCCAACACCATCAAGCTTGGATCTTCCATCTTTTGGAACATGAACGTAAGCCATATAGTTGAACACTCTCAGGTGATCAAAATAGACATCTTTTCCAGTCTAAACTCTATTTAGTACACAATTATCCAAAACAATTACTAGAGAAAGGTTGATTTCATCCACTGCTTTCCTCATTGGCTCCCCTCAAAAGGGCTTAGGAAGTTTTGCATGAGAAATCATACATCTAATCATCTCTTCTATTGCCCTATTCATCCTTTCTACCACACCATTCAACAAAGGCATTGATAAGTGCTTGTGTGGACATATTTTTCTATAAGTTTTACATGCATTGAGCATCATTTTTACCATGGTTTATGATGAGTGCTTGTGTGATAAGAATATGAAGTGTTCTTTCCTTATGATGAGCATTACTTTTATCGGGTTTTAACGCTAATATGTGTATATTTATGATACTTTTATGCAGATAGAGTTATGAGATTGAATATTAGAGAAAGAAGCCAATGTGGATCATATATGCACCAATTGGAGGAAATCTTGGGAAAGGTCAAATGCGAAGACATGAGTCGGGTTCAAGATGCAAGAATCTGTGCCAACCTCCTTATACTCAAGTTAGCACTATGATTTGGAGGGGCACAAGGATTCAATCATTCCAGCATGTGCATGTATAGCAAGATCTCCACTAACTTGTCCTTTATTAAAGAAGCAAAGCGATTCACGACACAAATATGTGAACATTTGTGTTATCTCGATGAAAGCATGGATTCGGGAGAGTTTCGGGTCGATACTTTAGCAGTGTACTGTAGGAAAACATTGTAGCATTTCATTATAGCAGTTACTGTTCACAGCCGGCCAAAATTGAGCAAAGAAGAGAATCCACACGCCCGTGTAAAAAAATCCACAGGGGCGCTCACTTGGGCATGTGGATTCCCGATTCCATCCTTATTGAAGGCCGATTTTAGACTGGATTTGAGAATTTTTTATCCATCTTTTCCCCAACTTGAGAGAGGGCGATGGCTAGGGTTTTGAGAGGTATTGGCTATGGATTTGGAGAGGTTCTACGGCTCTGACATCATGCTCCATTTGGAAGAGGGTTAGTGGGAGAGCTTTCGTCGGCACCGATCCGGCGAAGTGTATCCTAGGCCTGACAAAGCGACCCTTGGACGCGTAGAGGACTGTCCACAAGACCATCGCCATGACTATCGATGGGTTTTCTATGGATTCTTTGCTTTTACATGTTATTTCATTGATTGTAATTAGCTCCATGGAGAGCTAAACACCCTAGTGGGTACTTGGGTATTTGCAAACCCTAGGATGTATTCATTTCATTGAACCTCTTTATTATGCTTTCAATTAATTTATGTTTTATTTTGAGTTCCAATCTTGAATGCTTGATTGTATGAATACTCCCTTAGAGTGACACTAGGATTGAAAGTTCTTGTTGGTAACTCTTGTGATTGAGTGACACACCACGAGAGTTAGACAAAAATAGATTGGAGAAGGTTGAGAGGGTGAGTCAAGAGGTAGCAGAGTGTCCATTTTCCACTCCGTTGTAATTTACCTTACCTCCATTTCCTTAAGTTCTTTGCGGTCATAGTAGAGTGAATGGGCTAAAGGTTGACCTTTTACTGGGGCGTAGGTGAAGGTGCAACAGAGTGAAGCGTTGAAGTGATTTTAGTACCTAGGGCTTAATTGTGGATAAGGACCTGACAAGTTCCCCTTGCGTATATCACGCAAGTGCACGGGTTTGTCGAAGTAATAATCCCGGATGAGTGGGTATCGAATCCATAGGAAGTAGGGAATAAAATCACTTAATTCGATTCTTAGCTATGTGAAAGATCAATAGTGATAAGTGTGACAATGATTCAATTCTCAAAAGTAAAAACAACAAGTAAGAGAGCACGAATAAAGGAGAAGGTATGGCAATCGATAAAGATGGGGTACTCGGATAATGATCCACCTATGACAATCGTTTCAAGTGCAAGAACCCTCTATTATGCTTCCTAATTAAGGCAATGGTGAGTCATGGAAATCCATACATACATAGTCCTAAATCTAAGGTCAACTATGCCAAACTCTATTCATGTCCCGGAGGATAGATTAGATAACCTCTCAGCCTAACACTCGAATAGAGTTGCAATGAGCTCTAGGGATTCCAAGTGATAAATCTCTTCCTAATTATAGACCTAACCCTTTGGTCCAAGTGGAAGGTCCCTAACCACAATTAAGCCCTAGATACTAAGATCGCCTCAACGCTTCACTCCGTTGCACGCGCAGCTAAGCCCCAGCAGAGGTTCATCCCTTAGACCATTCAGTCTATTATGGCCGCAAAGAACTCGAGGAACGGAGGTAGAATCTATCACGTCGGAGGGGAAAGGGGACGCTCTTGTACCTCTCGACTCACTCTCTCAACCCTCTCCAACCTAGCTTTGTCTAACGCTCGTGGTGTGTCACTCACTCATAAGGTTACCAATAAGAACACTCAACCCTAGTGTCACTCTAGTAGAAATGTTTATATAATCAAGCATTCAAGGTTGGAACTAACAATAACCATCAATTTATTGAAGTCGGAGAATGATGTGAGAATGTTTTTAGATGAATAGAGGACGTGAAGGGGAGAGAAACTATTCTTCTTTAAATAGAACTCGCGCTTCTTGGCGTTCTGTGCATCCACGCGGGCGTGTGGAAATCGCCCACACCCGTGCACTTCATTACAAGAGAGCCACAGGGGTGTACACACGCCCCTGTGTGCTCTCCGGAAAACACTCCTTCGACTCTAACTGCTCTCGCATGGGCGTGCGGAAATTACCCACGCCTGTGCGCCTGTGACTTCCCTGGAAATCTGAGAAAAATGCCAAGTGTTCTACACGCCCGTGTGAAAATTCCGCATGGGCGTGGACATTCACATGCCCAACTCACAGGGGTAGCCACATGCCCCTGTGTCTTCTCGGGATGGAGAGAACTCTGACAAGATCCCCTTGCGTATATCCTGCAAGTGCACGGGTTTATCGAAGTAATAATCCCAGGTGAATGGGGTGGAATCTACAGGGAGTAGAGAGTGAAGACACTTAATTCGATTCTTAGCTATGTGGAGTATCAACAATGATAAGTGTGATAATGATTCAATTCTCAACAATTAAAAGCAACAATAAGAGAGCAAAAGTAAGGAGGAGGTAAGGCAATCGATAAAGATGGGGTACTCGGATGATGCTTCACCTAGGATAATCGCTTCAAGTGCAAGAACTCTCTATTATGCTTCCTAATCAATGCAATGGTGAGTCGTAGAAATCCTTACATACATAGTCCCAAATCTAAGGTCAACTATGCCTAACTCTCTTCATGTCCCGGAGGAGAGATTAAATAACCTCTCAACCTCGCACTCGAATAAAGTTGCAATGAGCTCTACGGATTCCAAGTGATAAATCGCTTCCTAATTATAGACCTAACCCTTTGGTCCAGGCGGAAGGTCCCTAGCCACAATTGAGCCTTAGATACTAAGATCCCTCAACACTTCACTCCATTGCAAGCGCAACTAGGCCCTAGCGGAGGTTCATCCCTTAGACCATTCACTCTATTATGGCCGCAAAGAACTGACGGAACGGAGGTAGAATCTATCACGTCAGAGGGGAAAGGGGACGCTCCTGTACCTCTCGACTCACCCTCTCAACCCTCTCCAACCTAGCTTTGTCTAATGCTCGTGGTGTGTCACTCACTCACAAGGTTACCAACAAGAACTCTCAACCCTAGTGTCACTGTAGGGGAAATGTTCATACAATCAAGCATTCAAGGTTGGAACTCACAATAAACATCAATTTATTGAAAGCATAATAATGAAGTTCAATGAAACGAATACATACTAGGGTTCACAATCACCCAAGTACCCACTAGGGGTTTAGCTCTCCATGGAGCTAAGTACAATCAAAGGAATCGAATGTAAAAGCAATAAATCCATAAAGAAACCCCCTTGTTGGTCGTGTTGATGGTCTTGTGGAGAGTCCTCTACTCATCACAAGAGATCCTTTGTCCGGCCTAGGATACACCTCGCCGGATCGATGCCGATGAAAGCTCTCCCAATAATCTTCTTCCAAACGACGTGCGATGTCGGAGCCATAGAACCTCTCCAAACCCCTAGCCAATACCCCTCAAAACCCTAGCCGAAGCCCTCTCTCAAGTTGGGGAAAGATGGAGAAAAGAATACCAAAATCGGAGCTGAATCGGCTTTAAATAGGGCTGGAATCGGGCAACTCCACGGGCGTGGACGCAACACACGCCTGTGCGGAATTTCCACACGGGCGTGGATAATTTCCACACGCCCGTATGGATTCTCTGTTTCTCTGATTTCTCGGTCGGCTGTGAACAGTGCTGCTATAGTACATGCTATAGTGTTGCTACAATGCTCTGCTACAGTCTTCGACCTGAATAACTTCCCAATTCCAAACTTTCATCAGGGTAACGCAAACGGGCACACGTTTACATCGTGAATCACTTGTTTCTTCAATGATATACATGTTGGTGGAGCTCTTGTTCTTATGTGCATAAGTCGGAATGCTCGAGTGTGGCTGCCTTTGTGCCCCTCCAAATGGATATGCTCACTCAAATGCGAGGAGGTTGGCACACACTCTAGCATCTCACACCTGACCTATGTCTTCGCGTTTGAACCTTAGCAAGATTTCCTCCAAAATAGGTGCATTATGATCCACATTGGCCTATTCCCTTCATACTCGGCCTCACAACCCTACCTGCATAAAAGTAACATAAAAACACACATATTAATCTAAAAACCTGAGAAAAGTAATGCTCAACATAAAGAATGAGCAGCTCGCATTCATATCGCACAAGCACTTATCAAACTCCCCCACACTTAAGCTTTTGCTTATCCTCAAAGCAAACATTAAAAACATTCGTGCATCAATGAAGAAAATATTGAAAGTGCTTGGCCTTAGGTTCACCAAGGTATACAAAGAAAGTATTCTACAAGTAAGGAAAGTTTCAACACTAAATACAAAAAATCAATGCTCTAGCTAAAAACTTGAATCAAAAAGGACAATAAACCCGAATTTCGTGTATGTGTGTGAACTCACTCAAAACAACCCAAAGTATACTCCTCAAAGTTCTAAGTACAAGGGACTTATTTATCTACAAAAGTGACAAAAATTTTAAAAGATGGTAGTAGCTTCACACATCCTCTAAGGTAGCCCTTTCCAAAGCAGCCGCTAAGTTGGCTTTCACACTTTCGAGGTGGTAGCTCTTTCTACCCGAGTGGTAGCTTTCACTCATCCTATGAGATAGTTCTTTCTCTCATTAGGGCATAACTAGTATCCGACTTGTGAGAGTAGCTTCATACTTCATATGTGGTAGCTCTTTCCACCCAACAAATACAAATAAACAATAAAACTATTTTGTTCCTTCTTTTCATTTTCAAATTTTTTTTTTCAGAATTTAGCAAAAGAAGTAAACCTAACTAGTCCCTTTAACATCGAACATGAGTTTCCAATAGAGTTCAAAGAGTGAGTAGTGCACTAAGTGTAAATCGGGCAAAAATTCCTAAAAATTCAAGCAAGGACTAGAGCATGAAAACATTCAATGTTAACAATTCTCCTAGACTTAAGAATACAATCATTGTAACTAAGGTGAACCGTCATTGGCTATTTGAGCATATATCAATCAAGAACAATTGAAAAGATGGGCGCATTATGAAACTCCCCCCCCACACTTAAGTTGTACATTGTATTCAATGTACACATGCAAGCTCATTCAAAATATATCATTCAAAAATAGATGTGGGAGAAGCAATCAAAACAATACTCCCCTGATTCCTAGTGTTTTGTTTGATGAAGCTAATTCGTTGGGAGTAGTGTTCCAACGGGTTGTGAAGCTCACACGGCCAAGTGCCGAAGCACCTTGCCCGTGCACATGACTAAGTCTCAATTCCCAAGATGACAAGACCATCTGCATGCATACACGAGGGGATTCAGCGAAGCTCAATAAAGATAAAATAACTCGAGTGTATATAAAAGATGAAGCAATGAATACAACTCGGTAAATGTAACATAACATAAACTCAGAAGGAAAATCCTTTCTGAGTGAACAAGTCTAATAACAAGAAAAATAAGATAAAATAAAATGCACACAAGGAAATGTAAAGTCAAGTGTCGTAGTCGCTCTCGAGCTGCTGTGTTGCTGCTGCTGAAGTGGAAGCACATGGTGGGTCCACCGGTGCTGGGGTTGAGGATGGAGGTGCTGGAGGGATTGACGGGGCCTGATGGGTCCTCGACTACAGGACAAATGATGAGGCAACATCTCGCTCTAGGATCTGCTGTAATATGTAAAAACGTGCCATGAACTCTGTATACTGAGTGGCCTGCGTAACCTGAATCTCGGCAACCTCAGCTCGGGCAACTCCTATAGCATTCCCGAGCCTCTCAAAGCAATCATTGGCTCGAGATGGTGAAAACATATGCACTGGGGATGGTTTCTCACCTGCTGGAGGTGCCTTGGTCTCCATCGATGCTAGTTGAGGCTCGGGGGCTGGCTGAGATGCTCCGGCTTCATCACCTTCATCCTCAGCTATCTCTGGGGCTGGTAGGACTAAAGCAAAAACACCTGTCCGAACCCTGCGCACCATGCCCATCAACCGCATCGTCTCTAGACCCAGGGGAGTGGGTACACTCGTCTTCTCGGCCCCGCGAATCGAATCCAAGAGACCCATGCCCAGCACTAATCTCGTAATGTAAGGGCCCGAGAAGATCGCTCCCAGTCTAGTATAGTGTCCCTGATGTCTGATGTAATCAGCGAGGATGTGCCCTAAGTTGATCGGTACGCGCTCTACCATTGAGTACAAGTACAACAGCTCCTGACGGCTCAAAACACCAGTACTGTCACCACGGCCATTCACTGACCTACTCATGATGGTGTGCAAATATCTATATGCAGGTCGGCAAAGGCACGTGGCCTTGGACACCCCCGGCTCGTACTAACCTTGACCACATAGCACTCTGTTAGCTCTCTGCGGGGTGAAGGTTCCAAGATAATCAGTAGGCAACTGTGCATACTCCTCTGTATCTGTGAATGCCTCCTCGTATAGGCCATGTAGTACGGAAAACTGTGTAATGCTCAAGCTATAGTGGCGTCCAAATACTCTGAACTGAATGGTGCCCAAATTGTCGAAGCTCGCATACGCTCTATCAAACTCGAACGAGGAGAGCACCTCCAGTGCAAACTTTCGGATGGCTGGCTCTCTAATAGTCAGCAACTGCCGCCAACCGCCTTCTGTAACTAGATCCTCGATCTCATCGACGAACTCATCTCCCTACTGAAGCTCCCGTAGTATAGTAGTGTCCAGAAATCGAGTCTGTCCAAAACGGAGTCTCGACAACCGCTCATAACGGACCTGATATTTGGGAATCACAAATCGCATGCACTCGGGCACAGGGAATGACTCACGTGGTCTCTTATCAGCTTGCTTCTTTGACCTAGGTGCCATGATCTGTAAAATTTTAAACAAAATTGGTCAAACAAGTTGATAAAACAATACTGCAGAAATTCACAAGGTCTTGTGGAATTTTCGCACGCCCGTGTGGATCCACGGGGCGTGAGAACCGCACGGCCACGCATCAACAATCCAAAAATACAACTTAATAATGCCTCTAGCTTCATCCTAAACAAAATCATCATTCCAATTGAAGAAATGAAGCATTATTAACCAGATTAATCGATAGAAATCATGAATTGAGGAAGAAGATGATGAAAAGGAATTTACCGACGAGGAGGAGTAAGAAAATGAAGAGCCGGTCGGAAAACTTCGCTAAAATCCCACCAAACTGGCGCTATGGACTCGGAGAGTACTGTGAGAGTGTTTTCAAGTGAAAAGGAGTCGTGAAGAGGGAGAGAAACCATCCTCTTTTAAACAGAATTCGTGACTTTTGGCGTTCTCTGCATCTACACGGGCGTGTGGAAATTCCCCATGCCCGTGCGCCTCACTTCAAAAGAACCACAGAGCCGTACACACACCCCTGTGCGCTCTCGGGAAAAACTCTCACTGACTTAGAACGATCTCACACAGGCGTCCGGAAAATATCCACGCCCGTGTGCCAGATCGACAGGGGCAGACGCACGGCTCTGTGGCTTCCTTGGACATCCGGAATAATATCAAGTCATCCGCACGCCCCTGCGGAAATTCTACACGGGCGTGGACAATCACATGCCCAACTCACAGGGGCAGCCGCACGCCGCTGTGTCTTCTCGGATAGAGGGGTTAACCTGCAGAGTTTCGCACGGGCGTGCAGAAATTACCCACGCCCGTGTGTGGTTCACAAGGTCACCCACAGGGGCGAGTCCACACCTCTGTGTGTTCTCGGGAAAATCTGTCGAACACTGTAGGAATTCACACGCCCGTGCGGAAATTAACCACGGGCGTGCGCCAGTCGCATGGTCCTCCACAGGGGTAGCCGCACGCCCCTGTGCCTTCTCTAGATGAGCTCGCAGTATACACCCACGGGCCTGCGGAAATTCCACATGCCCGTGTGTTTTCTCTGGATAACTTAGAAAAATCTGCAGGCTCTGCAGAACTAGTCTGAACATGTTTACACTCATAGCCTGCCATATTATGCAAAATTTACCAGATAAAAACATGAAATAGAACTCAAACGACCAAACTTCACCAATTCTCAACAAAACACACAATGAATTATTTTTAAAACCCACAACAAAATCGCAGCACAAGCACTCAAAAAATTGAAACACCAACACTTAACAGTTTATTCATATAAACAACTAAACTGAAAGATACGAAAGTAGTAAACACTTGGGTTGCCTCCCAAGAAGCGCTTGTTTAACGTCACTAAGCTTGACGTATCTTTCTTACCTCACGGGGGTTCATGAATGAAGGTCGCCCTCTTACCCATGGCTTGAAAGCATGATGAGCAAAGTCTCTTGAGGGTAGAGGGTGTACTATCGGGCTTCGGACCACCTAGCAATGGTTCATCCAACTTCTTTGGCTCATGTACGTCTCCAACAGTCTTGGAGCATTTTCGGTGGCATCTCCGAGCCCTCTTCATTTTTTAGAGCACCTTCTTTAAGATCCCCAGGGTAGATGTTTCCTCTCCAGTCGAACCAAGCATCATTACTTCTTCATTGCTCTCCTCTTGGTCCAACAAACCTCCATATGGATCCAGGTTGAACATTTCCTGCATATATTCATCAACAATTTCATCAGTAGTGTCTAGAAAGTATAGAGTATTATCAAAATTGAGAGAATGCCTCATGGCTTCAGCAAGGCGGTATGTGAGCTTGTCATCTCCAACTCTCAATATGAGCTCTCCGCCGTCCATGTCAATCAATGCTTTGGAAATCCGCAAGAACGGTCTCCCAAGTATCAAGGGTGCATCTGCATCCTCATCAACATCTAGCACTACAAAGTCAACTGGAAAAATGTACTTGTCGACCTTGACTCATTCATTCGGGTTTCCAAACCTAAAACTCTGTTTTCCACCTGAGGGGCTTGTTGTTGTTGGAAACCCGGTGGCCCCATATCCTTTTGTGGACACTGATTACTTCATGAAAAATTGGGATGATCCTTCCAACCCGGATTGTAGGTATTGCTATATGGGTTTCCTTGAGGTCTCATGCCATTACCTACAAAATCAACGTTTTCCACCGAAGAAACATCAACGATAGAGACCGGGCAATTGGAGGGAGCATGTCCTCCACCACGCCTGGTGCAATTAGTCATGGCCGCCACTCTATTTGAAGTTAGAAGATCTAACTTCTTACTCAAATTTTCCACCTGAGCCGCCAATGAAGTTACCGCATCTATTTCATGGAGACCGGCCACTTTTTTCTTCTCCCTAGCATTCCATTTGTAGATCTTTAACCCCATTTCCTCAATTAATTGACGGGCCTCATCAGGGGTCTTGCTACCTAAGATACCTCCTGCTGCCGCATCCAAGATTTTCCATGTACTCATGTTCAAACCATTATAAAAGGTCTGAACAATCATCCACTTCGGGAATTTGTGTTGCGGGCACTTTCTCAGGAGCTCCTTGAACCTTTCCCATGTCTCAAATATAGACTCCAATTCCAACTGAACAAAGGATGAAATCTCATTCCTAAGTTTTGCTGATTTTCTGGGAGGGAAATAACGGGCCAGAAAAGCTTCCACCATCTCCTCCCAAGTAGTAATTGACGCTCTAGGTAATGAGTGTGGCCACTGCTTCGCTCTCCCCTTTAGGGAAAATGGGAAAGTTCTCAATTTGATGGCATCATCCATCACCCCATTTATCTTCAACATATCACACACCTCGAGAAAGCTCTCTATATGACTATTTGGATCCTCATCGGCCAAACCATTGATTTGTGCAGAATGCTGCAACATGTGCATGATTGTCGACTTCAGCTCGAAGTTCGGAGCTGTAATCGGGGGACGGACAATACTCGACTGTGTCCCAAACACTGAAGGTCTGGCATAATCGAATAATGTTCGCTATTGCTCATTCTATTATGCCATGTTTTCAGATTCTTCCACTTCCAAATCAGCTAAATTAGACTATTCTTGCACAGGTTCTTTCCCTTTTCTTCTTAGTGTACGTCAAGCTCAGGAACTCTTTTAATCAATATTCAGGGATTCCCTCGGGTCATAACCTGGAGCTACACTCAAAAAGAAAGAAAAAAAAAAATCAAAATGATGATAAAATAAGAAGATATGAAATAGAATGTATGATGAAATAGCTAAAAAACAAAGTGCAAAGTATCTCTAAACGCCTACTCCCCGGCAATGGGGCCAAAAACTTGACAAGTTCCCCTTGTGTATATCCCGCAAGTGCACGAGTTTGTCGAAGTAATAATCCCCGATGAACGGGTATCAAATCCACAGGGGGTAGGGAATAAAAACACTTAATTCGATTCTTAGATATGTGAAAGATTAATATTGATAAGTGTGACAATGATTCAATTCTCAAAAGTAAAAACAACGAGTAAGAGAGCACGAATAAAGGAGAAGGTAAGACAATCAATAAAGATGGGGTACTCAGATAATGCTCCACCTAGGACAATCGTTTCAAGTGCAAGAATCCTCTATTATGCTTCCTAATCAATGCAATGGTGAGTCGTGGAAATCCTTGCATACATAGTCCCAAATATAAGGTCAACTATGCTTAACTCTATTCATGTCCCGGAGGAGAGATTAGATAACCTCTCAACCTCACACTCGAATAGAGTTGCAATGAGCTCTAAGGATTCCAAGTGATAAATCTCTTCCTAATTATAGACATAATCTTTTGTTCCAGGTGGAAGGTCCCTTACCACGATTAAGCCTTAGATACTAAGATCACCTCAACGCTTCACTCCGTTGCACGCACAACTAAGCCCCAGCGGAGGTTCATCCCTTAGACCATTCACTCTATTATGGCCACAAAGAACTCGAGGAACGGAGGTAGAATTTATCACGTCAGAGGGAAAAGGGGACGCTCCTGTATCTCTCAACTCACCCTCTCAATCCTCTCCAACCTAGCTTTGTCTAACGCTCGTGGTGTGTCACTCACTCACAAGGTTACCAACAAGAACTCTCAACCCTAATGTCACTCTAGTGGAAATGTTCATACAATCAAGCATTCAAGGTTGGAACTCACAATAAACATCAATTTATTGAAAGCATAATAAAAAGATTCAATGAAACGAATACATCCTAACGTTCACAAGTACCAAAGTAACCACTAGGGGTTTAGCTCTCCATGGAGCTAAGTACAATCAAAGAAATAGAATGTGAAAGTAATGAATCCATAAAGAAACCCCCTCGATGGTCATGTCTATGGTCTTCTTGAGAGTCCTCTACTAGTCACAAGAGATCCTTTGTCTGGCTTGGATACACCTCGCCGGATCGGTGCGATGAAAGCTCTCTCAATAACCTTCTTCCAAATGACGCGTGATATCAGAGCCGTAGAACCTCTCCAAAACCCTAGCCAATACCCCACAAAAACACTAGCGAAGCCCTCTCTCAAGTTAGGGAAAAGATGTAGATAAGAATACTGAAGTCATGGCTCAATCATCTTTAAATAAGGCTGGAATCGGGCGACCACACGGGGCATGTGGATTTTTCACACGCCCATGTGGAATTTCCACACGGGCATGTATAATTTCCACACACCCATGTGGATTCTCCGAATTCCTATTTTTCTCGACCCGATCGTGAATAATGTTGCTACGATTGCTTTGCTATAGTTCTCCCGCTATAGTATCCGACCTGAATAGCTTCGAATCCATACTTTCATCGGGGTAACCCAAAGCGGGCACACGTTCACGTCGTGGATCACTTGCTTCTTGAATGATAGACAAGTTGGTGGAGCTCTTGTTCTATGTGCATAAGTCAAAATGCTCGAGTGTGACTGCCCTTGTGCCCCTCAAATAGATGTGCCAACTCGAATACTGAGGAGATCGGGTACACACTCTAGCACCTCACACCGACCTATGTCTTGCGTTTGAACTTTAGCAAGATTTCCTCCAAAATCGGTGCATTATGATCGACATTGGCTTCTTTCCTTTATAATCAGCCTCACAACCCTACCTGCATAAAAGTAACATAAAAACACACATATTAGTGTAAAACCCGAGAAAAGTATTGCTCAACATAATGAAAGAATGCTTCGCATTCATATCGCACAAGGACTTATCAGGACCTTCCACCTGGACCAAAGGGTTAGGTATACATCTAGGAAGAGGATTTATCACTTGTAATCCGTAGAACACATTGCAATTCTATATGTGTGTGAGGTTGAGAGTTATTCAATTTCTCTTCCGGGACATGTATAGAGTTAGGCATGGTTGACCTTAGATTTGTTACCACATATTTAAGGATCTCCATAACTCATTATTGCATCAGTTAGAAAGTATAATAGAGGGTTCTTGCACTTGAAACGATTGTCTAAGGCGGAACAATATCCGGCTACCCCATTTATATCGATTGCCTTACCTTCTCCTTTACTTGTGTTCTCTCTCTTGCCCTTTTACTTTTGTTATTTCACATCTTGTCACACATATCACTATTCATCTTTCACTTAGTTAAGAAACAATTTAAGTGTTTTTATTCCCTACTCCCTGTAGATACGATACCCCACTCACCTGGGATATATTACTTTGACACTCGTGTACTTGTGGTTTACAAGCATATTCGGTCGTGTCAAGTTTTTGGTGCCGTTGCTGGGGAGTAGGCGTTTTGAGATACTTTGCACTTCATTTTCTTAGCTATTCACTCATTTATTCTAGTTCATTTCTTCTTATTCTATCGACGTTCTGATTTTTTTTTTCTTTCTTTTTGGTGCAGCTTTAGGTTATGACCCAAAAGAACCCCTCAAGATTGATTGAAGGAGATCCTGAGCTTGAACGTACACTTAGAAGAAAAGGGAAAGAACCTGTGCAAGAACCATCTAATCTAGCTAATTTAGAAGTAGAAGAATCTAAAAACATGGTAGTACAGAATGAGCAACAACGGAAATTATCCAATTATGCCAGACCTTCAGTATCGGGGACACAATTGAGTATTGTACATCCCCTCATTACAGCTCATAACTTTAAGCTAAAAGCCGCATTCATCCACATGTTGCGATAATCCGATGCAGTTCAATAGTTTGGCCAATGAAGATCCAAAGCAGGTCATATAGAGAACTTTCTTGAGGTGTGTGATATGCTTATGATAAACAGGGTGATGGATGATGCCATCAAGTTGAGAGCCTTCTCATTTATCTTAAAGGGGAGAGCGATACAGTGGCTACACTCATTACCTAGAGCATCGATTACCATATGGGAGGAGAAGGTAGAAGCTTTTCTGGCCCGTTATTTCCCTCCCGAAAAATCTGCAAAGCTTAGGAATGAGATCTCAGTCCCTTTGTGCGATCGAATTAGAGTCTCTATTTGAGACGTGGGAAAGATTCAAGGAGCTCCCCGAGAAATTGGCCACAACACGGATTCCCGGAGTGGATGATTTTTCAGACTTTTTACAACGGGTTGAATCCGAGTACAAGGCAACTCTTGGATGTGGTAACAGGAGGTACCTCGGTAGCAAGACCCCCGAGTGAAAGCTTGTCAACTAATTAAAGGGAAATTGGGTTAAATAGCTGCTAATGGAATGCTAGGGAGAAGAAAAAGGTGGCGGGCTACATGAGATATATATAGTAACTTCATTGGCAGCTCAAGTGGAATTATTGAGTAAAAAGTTAGATCTCCTAACTTTGAATAGAGTGGCAGCCATGACTACTTGCATCGAGTATGGTGGAGGACATACTCCCTATGATTGCCCGATCTCTATTGGTGATGCATCTTCTGTTGAGAATGTCAATTTTGTGGGTAATACAATGAGGAACCAACAGAATCCATATAGTAATAACTACAATCTGGGTTGGAAGAATCATCCTAATTTTTTGTGGAGCAACCAAGGTCCACAAAAGGCCATGAGAGCTACGGGGTTTCCAACAACAACAAGCCCCAAATATGGAAAACCAAGTTTTAGGTATAGAGACCCGAATGACCGATTTGGAGAAGGCCTTCACTAGGTTTGTGCAATCATCAGTTACAAGGTTTCAATAAGTTAAGGCTACACTTCACATATGCACCTGCTTCTTTTGCACAATCTTGAAAAAATCAGGTAGGGCAGTTGTAAAAGTCTCTATCGGACAAGCCATAATTAAGCTTTCCGAGTAATCTGAGACCAATCCTAGAGAGCATGTGAAGATGATCACTTTGAGAAGTGGTTGAGAAGGTCCCATTACGTATATCCCACAAGTGCACGGGTTTGTCAAAGTAATAATCCCGAATGAGCGGGTATCGAATCCACAGGGAGCAGGGAATAAAAACACTTAATCTGCTTCTTAGGTATGTGAAAGATCAGTAGTGATAAGTGTGACAGTGATTCAGTTCTCAAAAGTAAAAACAATAAGTCAGAGAGCACGAGTAAAGAAGAAGGCAAGGCAATCGATAAAGATGGGGTACCCGGATAATGCTCCGCCTAGGATGATCGTTTCAAGTGTAAGAACCCTCTATTATGCTTCCTAATCAATGCAATAGTGAGTCATGGAAATCCTTAAATACATAGTCCTAAATCTAAGGTCAACTATGCCTAACTCTATATATGTCCCGGAGGAGAAATCGAACAATCTCAACACCTCGCACTCCCATAGAGTTGAAATGTGCTCTAGGGATTCCAAGTGACAAATCTCTTCCCAATTATAGACCTAACCCTTTGGTCCAGGTGGAAGGTCCCTAACCACAATTAAGCCCTAGATACTAAGATCACCTCAATGCTTCACTCTGTTGCACGCACAACTAAGCCCCAATGGAGGTTCATCGCTTAGACCATTCACTCTATTATAGCCGTAAAGAACTTGAGGAACGGAGGTAGAATCTATCACGTCTGAGGGGAAAGGGGACGCTCCTGTACCTCTCGACTCACCCTCTCAATCCTCTCCAACCTAGTTTTGGCTAACACTCGTGGTGTGTCACTCACTCACAAGGTTACCAACAAGAACTCTCAACCCTAGTGTTACTCTAGGGGAAATGTTCATACAATCAAGCATTCAAGGTTGGGACTCACAATAAACATCAATTAATTGAAAGCATAATAAAGAGATTCAATGAAATGAATAAATCCTAGGCTTCACAAATACCCAAGTACTCACTAGGGGTTTACCTCGCCATGGAGCTAAATACAATTAAAGAAATAGAATGTAAAAGCAATGAATCCATAGAAAACCCCCTCGATGGTCGTGTCAATGGTCTTGTGGAGAGTCCTCTACTCGTCGTAAGGGATGCTTTGTCCGGCCTAGGATACACCTCGCCGGATCGGTGCCGACGAAAGCTCTCCCAATAACCTTCTTCCAAATGACGTGCGATGTCGGAGCCATAGAACCTCTCAAAAACCCTAGCCAATACCTGTCAAAACCCAAGCCGAAGCCCTCTCCGAAGTTGGGGAAAAGATGGAGAAAAAAATGCAGAAATCTGGGCTGAATCGGCTTTAAATAGGGCTAGAATCACGCGACCACACGGGCCTGTGGATTTTTCACACGCCCATGTGGAATTTACAGACTGGCATGGATAATTTCCACACGCCCGTGTGGATTCTTTGAATTCCTGTTTTCTCGGCCGGCTGTGAACATTGATGCTACAGTGTTGCTACGGTGTTTTGCTATAGTATCCAGCCTAAATAGCTTCCCGAATCCATACTTTCATCGGGGTAACCCAAACGGGCACACGTTCATGTCGTGGATCACTTGCTTCTTCAATGATTGATAAGTTGGTGGAGCTCTTATTCTATGTGCATAAGTCAGAATGCTCAATTATGACTGCCCTTGTGCCTCTTCAAATGGATGTGCCAACTCGAATACGAAGAGGTTGGCACACACTCTAGCATCTCACACCCGACCTATGTCTTCGCGTTTTAACTTTAGCAAGATTTCTTCCCAAATCGATGCATTATGATCCACATTGGCTTCTTTCCTTCATAATCGGCCTCAAAACCCTATCTGCATGAAAGTAATATAAAAACACAAATTAGTGTAAAAACCCGAAGAAAGTAATGCTCAACATAAGGAAATAATGATTCGCATTCATATCGCACAAGCACTTATCAAACTACCCCACACTTAAGCTTTTGCTTGTCCTCAAGCAAAAAATTAAAAACGCTATCTTGCATGGATGAAGGAAATATTGCCTGTGCTTGGCTTTAGGTTCACCAAATTGTATAGAGAGAGCATTCTACAATTAAGTTAAATTTCAACATTAAATACAAAAAATCAAAGCTCTAGCTAAAAACTTGAATCCAAAAGGACAACTAACCCGGAATTGTGTACTTGTGTGAACTCAGTCAAAACAACCCAAGGTATACTACTCAAAGTTCTAAGTACAAGGGACTTATTTATCTACAAAAGTGACAACAATTTCAAAGATGGTAGTAGCTTTCACACTTTCGAGGTGGTAGCTCTTTCTACCGGAGTGGTAGCTTTCACTCAACCTACGAGATAGCTCTTTTTCTCATTAGGGCATACCTAGTATCCGACTTATGAGAGTAACTTCATACTTCATATGTGGTAGCTCTTTCAACCCAACAAGCACAAATAAACAATAAAACTATTTTGTTCTTTTTTTTTATTTTCCATTTTTTTTCTTTTCGTTTTTTCCATTTTTTTTTAACACAAAACACAACTATAACTAGTCCCATTAACATCGATCATGAGTTTCCAAAAGAGTTTAAAGAGTGAGTAGTGCAACAAATGTCAATTGGGTAAAAATTCCTAGAAATTCAAGCAAGAACTAGAGAATGAAAACATTCAATGTTAAAAATTCTCCTAAACTCAAGAATACAATCATTACAACTAAGGTGAACTGCCATTGGCTATGTGAGCATGTATAACAATCAAAACTAGTATAAAAGATATGTGCACTATGAAACTCCCCCCCCCCCCACACTTACGTTGTACATTGTCCCCAATGTACACATGCAAGATCACTCATAATGTATATTGATGAGCGCATTCCGCAAGTGCACGGAGTCGTCAAGTAATACCTCTCGTGCGAGCACGAGAGGGTCGTATTCCCTGGGCCCAAGGATCTACCCTTACTTCCTCTTCGCTTATTGTCTAGCCGACAGATTCGAAAGGTTTCTCTAATCTATTAATTTAAATAAGATAACTACAAGTGGAGACTAAAATATGGAGAGGGGTAAAAAATCAGGGGAAAGGAACGGTTACGGATGCGGATTCCCTAGGGGCTACTAAAGTGCACAGGATGCTAAGAATGTCATGCAATTGAAGGTTTGGACCCTAGAGATTTCCTAGATTAGGTCAACCCAATGGTCACGGCCATTGACCCTAATCCGGTATAAGTATTGACACGAGAATTTCTTCCGATCAAATCCTCATACGATTGCATTAACAAGTGGGGAAATCCCTAATTAGAGCCGGGACACAACTTGGTCTAGCCCTAATGGTGGAGGGGTACAGAATACCCGATGGTCACGGCGTATTCGTACATGAATCCCTTCCAAACTTGGTGTGTCTAGTACAAGGGCGATGGTCACGCTACCAAGTACAACCTAGCAGTTGGTTTACAGAGTTCTCATGTAAGCAACACATCAAATGCACCAAGAATGAATCTCAAAACACAACAATTGCAATAAACAAACTTAAATCATCCAAATACACAAGTTCAAACCAAGGTTCACCGGCATCCGGTGACCTTGGGGTCTACTCGTCCATACAAACAAATCCAAGCAACAAATCCATACAAATCCATGCAAATCCAAGCAATAAAAACTCCCTCAAATAATGGAAGAAGGAAGACAAGCCAAGCTAGGTGGAAAGGCTTCCACGGACGCCGCAATGGGGGCGGCTTCCCTCGTCGTCTACAAACTCCCAAAGAAGAGATCGATGAAGATCTAGAAAAATCCGAGCTTCTCCCTTAGATTTCCCTTCTCCAAAACATGTAATCTTGCCTCTCAAAGACTGGTGAAAATCGGCTTGAAGAACTCTCCCAAAAACTCCTCCCCTTGCAATAGAAGAAATCAGTTTCTTATATACCCCGTCAGTCCATGCGGGCTCCATGCGGGCGCATGGAGCCCGTGAAGCTCACAGCCAAATGCCCAAAAACCTGCCGGTGCTACAGTGCTCAGCTACAGTGTTTGGGTTACAGTGCTTTCGCTACAATGTTTTTGCTACAGTACCCGAGACTTAAGAATTCCCAGCAAACCTCACGGGCATCCATGAGGGCACATGGAGCCCGTGAAACTCCCAGCCAAATGCCCGCAGCAAGAACAATGACCTGCTACAGTGCCGCTACAATGCCGCTACAGTGCCGGGGCCCCAAAAATGCCATTTTTGATGTCGAATTCATCCGATTTGCATTTTTGAGCATTGTTTGACTCATTTAAGACCTGCAACACCGAAATAACCAATTTAGACATAAAACGGGCATCAATTCATTAACATGTTCACAAATAATACACGATTAATACATATAAAATACATACATTTAGGCGTTTATCATATATCAATGAAGAATATATATGGGAGAAGCAATCAAAACAATACTCCCCTGACTCCTATTGTCACGTTTGATGGAGCTAAGTCCTTGGAAGTAATGTTCTAACGGGTTGTGAAACTCACATGGGTAAGTGCCGAAGCACCTTGGCCGTGCCCATGACAGAGTCTCAATTCCCATGATGACAAGACCATCTGCATGCATACACGAAGGGGGTTCAGTGAAGCTCAATAAAACCAAACCAACTCAAGTAAACAAAAGATAAAGCAATGAATACAACTCGAGACAACAAAATGAAAATAAACTCAAATGGAAAATCCTTTATGAATATACAAACACAAAATAAAATGCAGAAAATAAAATGCGAAAAATAAGAACAAAGAAGGTAAAGACACCTCAAATGTCGGTGTCAATAGCTAGTACATCTGCTTTCCATTTGCTGGTGAAGATACGTACTGTGCCGCAAAAATAAATGAATGATTGGCAAAGAAAAGAGGAAGAGATGCTTACTGACGAAATGAGAATAAGAGAGTAGAAAATGGCCGGAAAACTCAAGTAATAACCCTTTAAAATGATGGTGAGAAAGTCGAGAGTGCAAGGGTGTTCTCGAGTGATTAGGGAGTGTAAAGATAAACAAAAACCAAAAGGATTTTAAAGAAAAACCCAGCGGCTCTTGAGTTTTTAGTGCATATACACTGGGTGTGGAAATTACCCACACCCGTAGTGATTCGAGAGAGACCCAGCAGGCGGACACACACCACTATGGTTTCTCTATCAAAGCTGAGAAAATTCTCTAAATGATTCACCGCGACGTCTGCAAAAATTCCACACGGGTGTGGATCCTTACTCGAGCATTCACGGGGCAAGCACGCCTGCTTGTGTCTTCTCGGGATGGAGGGAGAAATTCTCAGCTAGAGAAACACGCCTGCGTGCGGAAATTCCGCCGCAGGCGTGGGCATCCACAAAGGTCACTCACGTGGGTGAGTCCAAGCCCCTGCACCATCTCTAGATGAGCTCGAATGAGCACGCCTTGAGTCACGAAAAATTCCATACAGGCGTGTGTTTTCTCCGACACTTAGAAAAACTTTGCGAGGCTCATAAAAATTCCTAAACACAAATATATACTTAGAACCAGGCAATTTTAACCAGAGAAAACACGAAAAATACGCTCAAACGACCAAGATTCTTCGCCACACACAATTAGGCATATAATAACACCACAATGTCCACATGAAAATCGAGTAAAGAAAACATCTAAGAATCAAGATGCCAACACTCAAGGCCTTATTCATGCAAATACTAACTAAAAAATAGAAAAACATTAAAAACCTGGGTTGCCTCCCAAGAAGTGCTTGTTTTAAGTCACTTAGCTTGACGTACCTCTTCCTTACTTTATGGAGGCTTGGAAAGAGTGTATTACTCCCGACTAGACATTGCATAGCTACTTCCATTAAACCAAAAATCTACTTGCCGGGGTGGAATATTTGTTGGAGAGTCCAACCATCTTACCTTTGGCCTCCAAGGAAACAATTTGGGTTGGGAATTGTCCAAGCTTAGCACAGGTGGGTCATTGGATGGCTTCAATCTCCTACCCACGTCTTCTTCCAAACCCAAAATCTCTTTCTTGCAATTTATGAATTGATTAATCCCAAAGAGTGGTGATTGTTCCATTACCTTAGGATTTTCATCTTCTTGTGTATTTTCAGCTTGAAAAGAACATGACACTAGCAAATACCCTTGAAAATTTTCTCGCTCACAAGCACAATCTTCATTAACATTGTCCAAAATCTCAAAATGGTATTCAGCTTCTCCCTTTCCATTTTCTGCACCAATGTACTCAATTTGCCCAACTTCTTCATTGTCTTTCACTACCACATCATCTCTATAAGGAACTTGAATTGCTTGCTCAAATGCTTGTTGTTCCTTGGAGAGTATGTCAATATCCCTCCTAATTGATACTCAAAGGTTTTTATAGGAGGCTTCATGACATCTTAGTTTGGTCTCCATATTTTGGACTGAGACATCGAATGCTTCGATAGAAGTTAGCTAATAATCTTTTGCAATCGAGTGCATCCTCTCCAACTATCTCACCTTTTTGACATTCCTCTTGAGAGGCTTCCCAATATTGTCCATCACTATTCCATAGAAGTTTGAGTAGCCCTTTTCGATTGGATGATATGCATTACAATAAGGAATTCTCGGTTGTTATGAAGCAAAAATTCTATCAACTTTTTCACTCGAGCTTCAACTCGAGAATACGAGCAATAAGCGGATCAATCATCATTCAAAACTCCTTGCAAGAAAAAAGTAAGACATGACAAAAGAAAACAAATGAGAATGATGGAAGAGATAAGAAGTGTGTAATAGAATGAATGGTAAAATAGTTTGAGAAAAACAAAGTAAAAAGTATCTCTAAGCGCCTACTCCCCGTAACAGCGTAAAAACATGATAAGGTCCCTTGTGTATATCCCTAAAGTGCTCGGGTTTTGATTGAAGTAATAATCCAGGATGATCGGTGTATCGAATCCACGAGGGGTAGGAATAAAAGCAGCTTAATCCACTTCTTAGCTATGTGAAGATCAATAGTGATAAGTGTGATAGTGATTCGAATTCTCAAAAGTAAAACAACACGGAAGAGAAACCTGAGTAAAGAAGAAGGTAAGGCAATCGATAAAGATGGGGTATCGGATAATGCTACGCTTAGGACAATCATTTCAAGTGCAAGAATCTCTATTATGCTTCCTAATCGGAGCAATAGTGAGTTATGGAAATCCTTAAATACATTGATCGCAAATCTAAGGTCAACTATGCCCCTAACTCTACACACGTGTCCCGGAGGAGAAATCGAACAATCTCAACATCTACGCACTCGCATGAGGTTATGAGCTCTAGGATTCCAAGTGACAAATCTCTTCCCAATTATAGACCTACCCCTTTGGTCGTTCAAGGTCCCTAACCACGATTAAGCCCCAGATACTAAGATCACCTCAATGCTTCACTCGTTGACGCACAACTAAGCCCCAATGGAGGGTTCATCCTTTTAGACCATTCATCTCTGGCTATAAGAGAACTCAAGGAGCGAGGTAGAATGTATCAGCGTCGAGGAGAAGGGGACTGCCCTATACCTCACTCACCCCTCTCAACCCTCTCCAACCTGGCTTTTGTCCTAGCAGCTCATGGTGTGTCACTCACTCACAAGGTTACCAACAAGAACTCACGAGACCTGGTGTTGCTCTGGGGGAAATGCTCACACAATCAAGCATTCAAGGTTTGGAACTCACAATAAACATCAATTAATTGAAAGCATAATAAAAGAGATTCTAGTAAACGAAAGGCCATCCTAGGGTTGCTACTGACCAAGTACCCACTAAGGTTTAGCTCTCCATGCAGGCAAGCACAATCATAGAATAGTAAAAGCTTGTTGAATCCGCCATGAAAAACCACCACCTCAGTGGTCGTGTAGAATGGTGGTCTTGTGGAGAGTCTTCTAGTCAGTCTGTAGTGGATAACTTTTATCCCTTCAGGATACACCTCGCCGGTCGGCGGTAGCAGGCGACGAAAGCTCTCCCAATAACTCTTCCCAGCTTCTGTGACAGCGCGGCTGTGGGAGTCTCTCAAAAACCCTAGCCAATACCTAGCAAAACCGTGGTGCGCCCTCTCCCTGGTTGGAAAAGATGGAGAGAATGCTACAGGAAATCGAGGGCTAAAAGCATGACTTTAAATAAGTCTTTGGAATCGGGCGATCACTGCGGGCACTGTGGATTTCTCGCGCAGCCATGAGGAATTTCCACATGGGTGTGGATAATTTCTCACATGCACGTGTGGAGTCTCACGATTCAATATTCTTGGCATGTGTGAGCAGTCTTTTGACACTATCGTTAACTGCCGCTACATTATCCACGGTTTAAATAGCACTTCGAATCCATACTTTCATCGAGGACCAGCATAAGCAGGCGCATGTTCACGTCTTGGATCGCGCTCGCTTCAGTGATGAAATGGGATTGATTTGGAGCTCTTGTTCTGTCAATATAAGTCGAATGCTCGAGTGTGATTGCCCTTGTGCCTCAAATGGATGTGCCAACTCGAGATACCGAAAGAGGTTGGCACACACACTCTAGCCTCTCACACCCGACCTATGTACTGTTTCACGTTTTAACTAGACTGAGGATTTCCACTCCAAAATCGGTTGCATTATCGTATCCACGTGGCTAACCTACTACCGTCGACCTCAAAAATCCCATCCGCGAAAGTAACAAAAACACATATAGTGCTAAAAACGAAAAAGCAATGCTCAAATAATAGCAGCATTCATATCACACAACATCAAACTCCCACGCACTTAGCTTTTGCTTGTCCTCAGCAAAAGTGGATCGCTCTTGTGGATGAAGAAATATTGGAAGTGCTTGGCCTTGGGTTCACCAAAGTGTGCAGAGAGAGGCGATGCAAGTAAGTTAAATTTCAACATTAAAATACAAAAATCAAAGCTCTAGCTAAAAATTTCGAATCAAAAAAACAAGCCGAAATCGTGCGTAATGACGAACTCACTCAAAACAACTGGGTATACTCCTCAAAGTTCTAGTACAAGGGACTTGTTGTCTAGAAATTGAAAACAATTTCAAAGATAATTTAGTAGCTTTCATACACCGAGGTGGTAGCTCTTTCTCTTAGAATTGGTAGCTTTCCTCAGCCTATGAGATGACTCTTTCTCATTAGGGCATAGCTAATGTCAGAACTTATGAGGAAGTAGCTTCATATTTCATAGGTGTTGATTCTTTCCACTCAACAAGCACAAATAAACAATAAAAACAATTTGTTCTTTCTTTTCAATTTCATTTTTTAAAACAACCACAACTATAACTAGTCCCTTTAACATCGGACATGAGTTTCCCAAAAAGAAGTTTAAGTAGTAGTGTAACAAATGTCCGATTGTGTAAAAATTCTAGGGTAAGAACTAGAGCATGAAAAACATTCAATGGTAAAAATTCTCTAAACTCAAGAATACAATCATTGCAACTAAGGTGAAATGACTGTCGAGACATCTATAACAATCGAAAAACTAATATAAAAGATATGTGCACTAGCAAACTCTCTACTTAAGTTGTTACATTGTCCCCAATGTACACATGTGCAAACTCACTCATAATGTATATTAATGAAGAATATGTGGGGCTTAATCAAAACAATACTTCCACATTACTTTCCTAATTGTTCGTTTGATGGAGCTAAGTCCTTGGGAGTAATGTTCGACGGTTGTGAAACTCACCGGGCAAGTGCTGACTTGCCATGGTGTGCATGTCTCAATTCATTGTTCACACACATAAACAAGGGGGTTGATTGAAGCTCAATAAAACAAAAACAACTCGGTAAACAAAAAGATAAAGCAATGAATACAACTCAAGACAACAAAATGAAAATAAACTCAGAAGGAAAATCCTTTCTGAGTATAGAAATCCAAAATAAAATGTAGAAAATAAAATATGAAAAATAAGAACAAAGAAGGTAAAGGCAGCCTCAAGGGTAATGGGTGTCAATATGTGTTGTTTCCCCTTTAGCGGGTGAAGATGAGGCTGGTGCTTCAAAATAAATGAATGATTGGCAAATAAAATAGAAAGAGAAGCTTAACGATGAAATGAGAATGAGAGATTAGAAAATGGGTGGAAAACTCATGTAATAACCCTTTAAAACGATGGTGAGAGGTCAAGAGAGTGCAAGGGTGTTCTCACGAGGGATTGGGTGTGGGTGAAGAAAACCGTGCCAGGTTGTTGTGCATCTGCAGTGATGTGGAAGTACCGCCCGTGTGATTCCCAGGGAGAGACCACAGAGCGCGCATACAATGGTTTCTCTATCGATTGAGAAAATTCTCTAAATGATTCACTGCGCTGGGTGCAAAAATTCCCACGCAGTGGTGGATCCTTCTTTAAGGCAATTCAAAGGCGGGGCATGCCCTGTAATATTCTCGGGGATGGAGGAGAAATTCTCCTTGAGAGAAACATGCCGACCAAATTCCACAGGTGGAACATCTGGTCATCACATGGGCGATCACGCCCATGCCATCTGTGAGCTCTAAATGAAAACGCGGTAGTCAGAAAATTCTCACTAGCGTGTGTTTTCTCACGGACATGAAAACTTTCGGTCCGCGAGGGTCACGGTTCCTGAAATATACACTCGAGATCTGCCTAACAATGCAATTTTAACCAAAGAAAACCACAGAAAAATAAACTTAAATGACCAAGATTCTTAAGCCACACATGATTAGGCATATGGTAACACCACAATACCACATAATCACAATGAAAACATCTAGAATCAAGATGTAATACTCAATGCCTTATTCATTAAAATGCCAACTAAAACTAGAAAAACATTAAAAACGTATTTGCTCCCAAGCGTTTGTTTTAGTAGCAACTGACGTACCACTTCCATACCTTATGGGCTTGAAAGGGCAATCTTCCCCACTAGACATTGCATGACTACTTCCTTTTAACCAAATCTGCTTGCGGGGTGGAATATTTGTTGGAGGGAATCCAACCATATTTTCTTTAGCCTCAAGGAAACCTGTTGGGTTGGGAGTGTCTAAAAGCAGCATGGGTGGATCATTGGATGCTTCAATCTCTACCATGTCTTCTTTCAAATTTCAAAATCTCTTTCTTGCAGAATTAATGAATTTATCAATCCCAAAGTGGTGCTTGTTTATTACCTTGGATTTGCTTCTTCTTATTGTATTTTTCGACTTGAAAGAGCTGTGACACTAAATACCCTTGAAAAATTTTCGCTCACAAGCACAATCTTCATTCACAACATCGGCTCTCAAAGTAATTATTCAACTTCTCCCTTTTCATTTCAACACCAATGTACCAATTTTTAACTATTTCATTGGATTCACTACCATCATCTCTGAACAAGAAATGCTTGCTTTCAAATGCTTGTTGTTCCTTGAGTATCAGCTATCCCCTCTAATTGAGTGTGACAAGTCGAATATATCTTGATATAAACACGCAAGTGCCGGTGTCAGTAATATTTTGGGTGGTCGGTGAATCCTGAGGGAGCGGAAATGATGGTAATAACCATAGTGTCTAGTCGATCCAATGAATGAAGTGAAGTGAACTAATTGCAAGCAAAGCAAACAAGTATGCAAAAATAAAGTAGAAGAGTCTCTCCAATCACTAAGGATGGGGTGATAGAGACGTGATCCCCCCTAAGATATTTCCTTGAAGCTCAAGATTCACTAAGTAACAGATCGGCGAGTCTAATGAGTGAGGTAGTCAGCGATAACTAATCCTTGTCTCCAAACAAAAGGCACTAGTCCCTACAAGGTCCGGTGGAGAAATACGACCAATCTCAACACTTCACACCCCTTGCTGACCCGCAATAATAACAAGGAAACCCAGAGTGTGAAACAGTTTCCCTGATATTCGGATCCAACCTAATTCTGGCGAAGGATCGGCTTCACAGCAGGTCGGTGGGAGGGAAATCGAACAGTCTCCGCGCCGCGCAAATATGGTTGCAAGAGAATATGGAATAGGAATGGAAACGCTCAAATCGAGCGGAAGGGACACTCCTGCATCTCGAGCTCCCTCTCGACCTCTTTAATCTTGAAATCTAACTCTAATGGAGACATCTCATCAAATTATTAAATCATGCAATGTCTAATCAACCACAAGGATTAACAACACTAACAATAATTAAAATCACAAAGATTAAACTCAAGACAACTCGATTAACTAGAAGCATTAAGAATCAATCCAAAAATATAAATCTTAGGGTTCATACCCAAATACCCACGGGTTAACCCTCCATGGGCCCCTGAATTATACAAATAATAATAGACTAATAACAATAAAACCCACCAGAAAAACCCCTGCAGTCGGCGGATTGGCCTTGTTGTTAGTTCTCACGTCTTGAAGGTTCTACAAAACTGGGTCACCAATGGCTCCTCAAATTCATGGCGATAGAAGGAACACCACTCGAGTTGATGAAGAACTTTCCCTCTCAATGGCCGAAGACCTTCTCACCAAACCCTAGCACCTCTCTCTCAATGTCTATCCTCAAGCTCCGCCAAAGTCCCACTTTAAAATCGGCCAAGGTGTATTTATAACCCATCGCGTACGTCACATGCTTACCAGCGCCCATGTGGTTCCACTACGCCCGCATTAATGATCTAGAAGTAAAAATTATTTCGTACTTTCTAAGCGATGGTAAGCTTATTCTCCTCACCAAAACCCTGCGATCGGGCACACACGATCAGCAATACATAACC
>NC_052490.1:10460159-10517246 GCF_009730915.1 Dioscorea cayenensis subsp. rotundata
TCACTATAGTTAACTAGCAATACTTGTGCTTCCGAGCACTATTCCATGTGGATACGACTACCCACTCACCAGGGTACTTTATTACTTTGACAACCCGTGCACTTGTGGTACACACACGCAAAGGGGTGTGTCAAGTCTCAAATCCATAAAACAAATACTCACCGCCAAAACCACAAATTTAATGTAACACTACAAAAGGAACACAACATGGTCTAGAAACCTGTTTAAACCTTCGTTGTAGCCGCGGCTAGGTTCAGAGCCGTCAAGGAACTCATGTCCTTAATGTTGACCCATTGATCCACTGTGTGGTGACCCCGGCTTCCTGATGAACATCCATTCAGGGCTCTACGCTCCCACCTGAATATGACCAATAAGTCTGGCGGTCTTCCACGCCACCTCAATAAGTTGCCCATGAAAATCACCTACTGTAGTAGAATGTCACCAACCAAGTGATACAAACATGCATCTCGCAACTAGGAGTCCATAACCAGGACAAAAATCAATATCCAAAAAATCTGTCATTTCTCCACGAAAATGATAAACACAAGCATATCTAAAGATTTTAACATAAATCAACGCACAACTTTCGAATTAAGTAACAATCCGAAAATCTTTTCCTTTGAACAATAATGCTTTTCAAGTATCAAGCATCACTAAATAAACTCATTTTAAGTCAATCAAAACCTCGATTTAAGCATAGAAGAAGATAAAGTTTACTTCACAACCTAGTAGAATTATGCATAATTAATCCCACTCACAACTTTAATGATACCACTTCCCCAAATGCTAATCCTCTACTCGATCCTTGCCTCGAGACAACGCTTCCCCTCCTTGCCAAAGCACAACAAAACACAACAATTATTAATATAAAAGCCAAACAAGAAACCCAAGTTTGACTTCTATCAAACAACCTTAAATCGATCTTAGGGTTGATCGAAAACTTGATTGGTTACCAATGAATTCCTAATGTCCCGGCTTCAATTTGGACCAAAGAAATACAAGAAAAGCCCAAACATTTTCGGTGCTATAGCACTGCTACAGTTAATCGGGATTACTATAGTAACCAAGAAATTGCTACAGTAAAGCCGGCCCTAAAACGATGGTTTCTCGCTGATTTACAACACCAAATCACAAAATTCCTTGACAGAAATCCACACAAAAGAATTACAAGATCAAGGGCTTCGATTTAAGCCTAAAAACAACCCAATCCATGAGGTATTTCTAGGGTTTCAAATATTTTCAAAAATGAGAAAAATACGCGCAAAATATGAAAGAAAAACCTTGGATAGAAGCCTTACAGCACTAAAGAGCTTGAGAGGAAGAAGTTTGATGCTTTGATTCAAAGGAAAAGCTCATTGGGAAATTTTCCAGGGTTTAGATGCTTGGCCGACATGAAGAAGCAAAGGAGAAGAAGGAAATAAGAAGGGAAAAGAATGGATTTAAAGGATAATTTCGGGCTGCTACAGTGCGAGTCTGCTACAGTGCCAAAGCTGCTATAGTGAATACTAGTTATAACATCCAGTATGTGAAAAAAGCACATGCTTCCCATAATTTCATTTGTTTTTTAATATCTTCTGGGATGATAACATTTTTTTAAGCTTCTTGAAGTTATTCGTTCCTGTCTTTGGTGGTGAGGTCAAAGTGGACTATCCTTAATATGGTGTCGAGTCTCATTAGGATAACCTTCATAGCAAGGAGGGATGGAATTTAATTCTATATTAACATATCAGTAAATGGGGATGCACTCAACACCTAGAGTTGGGAGTGTTAGGAGAAAAGATGCACTAATCACCATCGAGTAAGAGTGTTAAGCAAAAAAGGACAAACAAGAGGGAGAAACACACAACACCCAGAGGTGGGATTGCTAGGAGAAAAGATGCAATAATCACCATTTGTGGAGAGTGTTAAGCGAAGGAAGAGCGGAAGAGAGGGAGAATCACTGAACATAAAAATCAAACTAAATATAATATTTACATATTTACATAATAAATGAAAGAAGAAAGAAGAACTTCTAAAGAAAATTTTATTTAGAAGCCATCGGTCACCCTTTAACCAGTTTGCACATTACAAACTATAAGGAGTCTTATATAGACTTCAAAAGACACAAAACCATGGGATCAAAATCACTTAAGGCCAAGGTTTTACAAACCCTAAATTATGGTTACATTCCTATGGTTTTACTATTGTACAAACCAACCTATGTTTTTCCCTAAAACTAAGGGTCTACATGGTTCTAACAAGACCTTGACAAGACCCTAAAAAGTATTAAAAAAAACACACCCTTTCACTATCCTAAAAAAAGCAATAAAAAAGGGTAAAAATACAACATGACAAGACCACACAATACTAGGGTATAAGGCTTCTTGCCTTCCTTTTATGGATCCGTATTGTTGGTGAGATCCATCTTAATCAGAGTACCAACCCTAACAAGGGTCTTCACCATCGGTTACTCAGCCTTAAACATGCATCTTGCCCTCTGATGGCTTCCTTAATGAGGATTGGAGATAACTACGAGCTAAGAAGGACTTGTGAACTCGAATCCGCAAAGTAGCCGATACAAGAGATCAAAACTGGAGCTTTGATTCCAATAAATGGGGATGCACTCAACACCTAGAGGTGGGAGTGTTAGGAGAAAAGATGCACTAACACCATTGGCAAAGAGTATTAAGTGAAAGAAGGGCGAAAGAGAGGGAGAAGTACACAACATAAAAATCAAACTTAATATAATATTTACATATTTATATAATAAGATAAAGAAGGAAGAAGAACTTCAGAAGAAATTTTTATTTAGAAGCCATCGGTCACCATCCGAATTGTTTGCTCCTTACTAACCATAAGGAGCCTTATATAAACTCCAACAAACATAAAACCATGGGCTCAAAACTACTCAAGCCCAAGGTTTTACAAACCCTAATCCATGGTTACATTCCCATGGTTTTACTACAGTACAAGCCCACCCATGGTTTTCCCTAAAACCAAGGGTCTACAGGGTTCTGACAAGACCCTGACAAGACTCTAAAAAATATAAAAAAAACTTTAAAAAATTACATCCTTTACCTACCCTAAAAAACAATGAGAAAAAGGGGCAAGAATACAGCATAACAAGATTACACAATGCTAAGGTATAAGGCTTCTTGTTTTCCTTCTATAGATATGTATTGTCGGCGAGATCCTTGCTCCATCAGAGTGCCAACCTTAACAGGGGTCTCCACCATCGATCACACAGCCTTAAACAGGCCTCTTACCCTTTGACGGCATCCCTACAAAGACTTGGAGATGATTGCGAGATGAGCAAGATCCATGAACTCAATTCGCTGAGTTACCGGTCCAAGAGATCAAAACTGGAACACTGATACCAGTAAATGAGCATGATCTCCAAGTTGTTGATAAAACAACAAACTAAGAGTTAAAAAGATGAGCGGCAGAAATATGAGGAAAACACTGATTTACAAAAGCATCTTTCAACCAACATTCCAGAAATACCAGATAAATTAGAAGGTTTAATACAAATTAAATCATTCTTAGAAAAACTTAATTATGCAAAAAATTTCATTCCTAACTTATGTCAACTAGCAGGACCACTGTATAACAAAACAAAACAAATAGCGGAAAGGAGATTTAATATTGAAGATATTAAACTAGTCTAAACAATCAAATATATAGTAAGAAGAAAAGATAGTGGTGCTTAAGCACAGATTAGTAGATATCAAAGTGGTGCTTATAAAATAACTATCTTAAGCACAAATGCTGAAATATTAGCAGTAATTAAGCTTTAGAAAAGTTTAAACTATTTGTATTATCTGCTACAGAATTAACACTTACAACAGGGGTTATTTTTTTGAGTGGGTACTTTATTATGCATGTGTTTCATTTTAAAACACTTAATTTTAATCTGTACCAAAATGAGCACTCAACTTTAACAGGTGGGCACTAAGACTTTTCCGGTAGAGTATCGTTGACATCATTGCTGAAATTCATAAGTGGAAGGCTTTGTTACATGTCATATGTTCACATCAAAAGTCCATGTAATCATTAATCCTAACCTGCAGGTTCTTCCGTTCGTACTTCTCCAGCAATCTCTTCACCTCCGGTATCTCCATGCAATCCAAGTACCTCACCACCTCCCTCATCCTCGGCCTCTCCGATGCCGCCGGATGTGAACACATAAGCCCTACTTTTAATGCCACTTGCACCTCCAATCTGTCGTACTCCCCTTTCAACCTCTTATCCACCACCTATGTCCATCTTGCCGCCGACCAAAGACCCGAAACCCGATCCACAAACACTAACTCCTCTGGAAATGCCTTCAGCTCAATAGGCCTCCACCCGCTCACCAAATCCAACAACAACGCTCCGAACGTGAATACATCGGTGCTCGTCGTTTCCTTGCCCGTTCGCGTCAACTCCGGTGCGAGATACCCTAAAAACCACCCGAGTGGTGCTTGAGTTGGCGCCGTACTCATAGAGCTTCGCCAACCCTAAGTCTCCAAGCCTTCCATTCACGTCACCGTCAAGAAGCACATTGCTTGCCTTTACATTACAGGGGATGACAACATGCCCCCACTCTTCATGGAGGTATAAGATGGCCGATGCGACACCTTTGAGAATGTAAAACCTCTGACGCCATGAAAGCATGGGTTTTAGTGGGTTTTGTGAGTCGACGTGAGAGAAGAGATACTTATCAAGGGTGTAATTCAACATGTGACATAAACGAGGATGAGATCAGAGCGACACCTACACTACCCATGGAGCTGGACTAGATTCCGGTGCAGGAGCCAGCCAATGCTTGCAATTTTCGCCACAAACTCGTGTATCCCTTGTCCAGACTCATGAGAGACTCACTTCACCCCCGAAGTTATCTTTTCCCAAATCTTCTTTGTCAAAGAAGATTAGGGGAAAAATGGCTTCGAGGAAGAAGAAGAAGGAGGATGAGAAGAGGTTTCTGACGTGGTATTCCGCTTGGCACAAAAGAATTGTCACATGCTTTAGTTGTCCACTTGGCGCTTGCACGTGAGCATATGATGTGGAACAAAGCTTTCCATGTATAAATTCTGATGACCACGTCAGCAACTTTCCATCAGAATAGTCCCAGTTCCCACCCGTTGAAAGGAAATCAAAGTTAAGTGCTCATTTTGATACAAATTGAAATAAAGTACTCAAATGAACCACGGGCATAATAAAGTACCCACTCAAAAAAAAAAACCTTACAATAGAATGCCAAACAATAGTTTCTTTTTATCATAAAAAATCAGAAAATAAATTATGTACAAACAGGTGGCTAACCATTGTAGATTACATTTTAGGTAATGATTTTAGTGTCATAATTGAACATATAAAAGGAACATATAATATTTTCGTTAATAAATTAAGGAGAATTATTCAAGATACTTACCAAAATAATCATAAATGACTAATGAAAGAAGAAGAGAAACAAATGAAGAAAATCCAATAGAATGGGGAAAAATAATTAAAGACTTGAAACAGTTTAAAGACAACATAATATTAAAATATTCTCTTTCATATTCTAGAAGCAGAATGGTTGATTCCATACAAGAAACCATAGATCTTATTACAAAATGAAAGATTGGTGAAACTAGTAAAAGTGGGAAAAAAAATTAACAATCTCTCAGAAGATAACAAAAATAGAATAAACATGGAACAAATACAGGCCACTTTCAGACAATTAGAAGCAGATAATTTTTTAAAACAACAAGAGCTTATGACTTGTCTATCTGTAATGATAGGCATGGAGACTGTACAACCAACAAGATCTGTATTCTTATCACTGTGAGAGTCATGAACTTAAACCTTACCCCATAGTTTGTCTATTTGCATTAGGGAAAACTGTGACTACAATACCAATAGGATCATATGAGTTTTCCTTAATTGTGGGAAATGTGTAAATAAGTCCCCTATATTAATGGAAGACAAAAGTTTGTTCATATGAATAATAAGAGCTATGGCTATGAAACCCGTAGGACCATACACGTCTCTTATTATTGTGAAAACCTAGTTATCTTAACCCTAAATATATAAAATTTACATGATTTCATAACTAATAGTTAATTGTTTTATGGAGAAATTGCAGGAAAAAATCTCTACAACAACTAAATCTCATTGAACCAAACCTCAAGCTTACCATTTTTCCACCAAATTCAATTTTAAGATTCAGAACCACAACATGTTATCATAGATAACCTTTGGGCTAATCGTCATGACCAAAAAGGACTAATCCCCTGTGTGGCTCCACATTTTAGCTAAATTTTTCCACCAAATCAATGAAGAATCCCAACCTTCTCCACTACCACCTTCCTTAGAAAAATCCAATATCAAATTCTCCCTAAGGCCACAAACTTTAGATTACATGATTGATCAAGAACGAAAAATTAAAACTTTAGAAACTGAACTTACTTTAAAGACTAATGAAGTTATGAAGGCTAAAACCCAACTTAAATAAGTCATGGAAGCATCAAAAGAAATAAAGCAAATGATCATAGAGGACAAAAAGCAGAAGATGGAAAAATTACAACTATTTCCAAAACCAATTTCAGAAGTTAAGCAAATTATCTAGCATTAACAATAATAAGAAATATATTCAAAGCATCAGCACACAAAGATACCAGATGTCATTGTGAAGAAGGATTTACAATTCTAAAATGTTCATTAAATGTCTCAATGGAGAGACCATGAGATCAATAGTGTTCAGATCAAAACCATAAATCTCTTGAGACATGGTTATTTGGACAGGATCACTCTAACAAGCCTTGAGCAAGTAAATTTTATGAATGATTATTAGCAAATCAATCATCTCCTCCATAAATTTTTCAAGGGCTTTAGAACACATATGGATGGATATGTCACTAAAGAATTAAATTCCATCCCTCCTTGGTATGATGAAGGTTATCCTAATGGAGCTTGACACCATATTAAGGCTACTCTTCTTCAACATCCCCGCCCAGGACAGGAACGAATAACTCCAAAAAGCTTGAAAAATGTTATCATTTCAGGAGATATTAAAAAAATGATATTATGGAGAGCATGTGCTATTTCCATAGACTGAAAAGATCTGATTTCACTGTAATTGATAATCAAATGTGTCATCTCATGCTGGAGACCAAAATAATTAAGGTATACGTGGACCAGTTCATATATCCCATCTATTGTTCATTCTTGAGACTAATTTCCCAAATGCCTACAATCGAGTACCATATGAAGCGGATCTATGCATAGGCCAGAGAATACAATTTTGGAGATTGTTCTAGAGTAAACATACCCTATGAAAAATTGATGGTACCCTCAATAAACCCTACAGGATCTCCATATGGTCTTGATGAAATAGGTGAATAGAATTTAGAGATAATGATGAAAGGTTAAGCCCTAACCTTTAATACTATATAAGAACCAAGGGAGCCTATAGTTTTGACCCCTCTTTTGTGTGCATGTTTTCTTTTAGTACTTTTTCACTATTGGAAACCACATGAGTTCATGGTTTTACCCACTAGTTTTATCTGATTATTTTATTTCAATCTTGCATATATCTGAGTCTTGTTATGTAAAAGAAGAATAACTCTCCTTAGCCTATATATAGAGACTTACTCCTTATTTTGTAATCATCAAATTTGGAGTTGGCTAAAATAAATCGTTGTTTTCCTCATCTTTCTTCCGCTCATCTTTTTAACTCTTACTTTGTTGTTTTTATTAACAATTTGAAAAGCATCCATACTTTTGTGGTATCACTCTGATTAGTGGTATCACTCTTATACTAGTAAATTGGGATGAACTCAAAACCAGAAGGTGGGAGTTTTATGAGAAAAAATGGACTAATCACCATCGGTGAAGAGTGTTATGCGAACAAGGGTAGAAAAGTGGGAGAAGCACACAACACCCGGAGGTGGGAGTCTTAGGAGAAAAGATGCACTAATTAGCATCAGTGAAAAGTGTTTAAGTGAAGGAAGGGCAGAAGAGAGGGAGAAGCACACGGCATAAAAATCAAACTGAAAATAATATTTACATATTTACATAATAAAAGAAAGAAGGAAGAATTTCAGAAGAAAATTTATTTAGAAGCCATCAGTCAGCCTCCGACCGATCTACTCATTACAAACCATAAGGAGTCTTATATAAAATCCAAAAAACCCCAACCATGGGCTCAAAACCACTCAATCCCAAGGTTTTATAAACTCTAAACCATGGTTTCATTCCCATGGTTTTACTATAGTACAAGGCCATCCATAAGGGTTTGGACAAGACCTTGACAAGATTAAAAATATAAAAAAGTTTTTAAAAGTCGTCCCTTTTAACTACCTTAAAAAAAGAAATAAAAATAGGCAAAAATACAACATGACAAGGGTACAAGCTTTTCGTCTTCCTTCTATACATCCATATTATGGGCGAGATCCTAGCTCCATCAGTGTGTCAGTCCTAACAGTGGTCTTCACCATCGGTCACACAGCCTTAAATAGCCCTCTTACCCTTTGGCAACTTCCCTACTGAGGCTTGGAGATGACTACGATTTGAGCTGGACCGTGAACTCAAATCCGCAAAGTAGCCAATAAAAGAGATCGCAACTTGAGCTTTGATACAGTAAATGGGGATGCACTCAACACCCGGAAGTGGGAGTGTTAGGAGAAAAAATGCACTAATCACTATCGGTGAAGAGTTTTAAGTGAAGGAATGGTGGAAGAGGGACAAGCACACAACATAAAAATCAAATTAAATATAACATTTATATATCCCTAAAACCAAGGGTTTACAGAGTTCTGACAAGACCCTGACAAGTCTCTAGAAAAGTATAAAAAAGTTTTTAAAAAATCACACCCTTTACCTACCCTAAAAAACAATAAAAAAACATGGCCAAAAATATAATATGACAAGACCACACAATACTAGGATATAAGGCTTCTTGTCTTCCTTCTAAAGATTCGTATTGTCGGCGAGATCGTCGCTCTATCAAAGTGCTAGCCCTAATAGGAGTCTCCACTATCGATTATATAGCTCCTGTGGTTTTACTGTAGTGAAAAAGTACTAAAAGATAATAGGCACACAAAACCAGGGGCCAAAACCATGGGCTCCCTTGGTATTTACATAGTAATAAAGGCTAGTGCTTAGCCTTCCATCATATTCTTCAGATTCTGTTCATCTATCTCATTAAGTTCTTCTAGAGATCTTGTAGGGCTTGTTGAGTGTACCATTAATTTTTCAGAGGGTATGCTTACCCTAGAATAATCTCCAAACTTGTATATTCTAGCCTATGCATAGATCCGATTCATATGGTACTCGGTTGTAGGCATTTGGAAAATTAGTCTCAAGAATGAACAATAGATGGGATATATGAACTGGTCCACATATACTTTCATTATTTTGGTCTCCAGCATAAGATGACACCATTGATTATCAATTACAGTGATACCGGATCTTTTCCAATCTATGGAAATAGCACATGCTCTCCATAATTTCATTTGTTTTCTAATATCTCCTAAGATGATAACATTTTCTAAGCTTCTTGGAGTTATTTGTTCCTGGGCAGTGATGTTCAAGAAAGAGTATCCTTAATATGGTGCCGAGCCTTATCAAGATAACCTCCATAATAGCAAATAGGGATGAAATTTAATTCTATATTGACATATCCATCCATGTGTGTTCCAAGGGCTTTGAAAAACTTATGAAGAAGATATCCGAGTTGCCAATAGTCATTCAAAAAAGTCACTTACTCAAGACTTGTTACAGTGATCCTGGTCAAATAACCATGTCTCAAGAGATTTATGGCTTTCATTTGAACACCATTGATCTTATGGTCTCTTCATTGAGACATTTAATGAATATTTTAAAATTATAAATCTTTCTCCACAATGGCATCTGACATCTTTGTGTGCTAATTCTCTAAATACATTTTCTGTTATTGTGAATCCTGTAGGAAGTCTTTTTTCTTTTGCTAGTTGTCTTAGCACTTCTTGTTTTGAAATGAATTGCTAATATTGAGAGAGTGTTACTTTTTTGTTGATAATTTGCTTAACTTCTGAAATTGGTTTTGGAAATAGTTCTAATTTTCAATCCTCTGCTTTTTGTCTTCTATGATCATTTGTTGCTTCCATGACTTCTTTTAGTTGGGTTTTAGCCATCATAACTTCCTCAATCTTTAAAGTAAGTTCAGTTCCTATGGTTTTAATTTTTCATTGTTGATCAACCATGTAATCTAAAATTTGCGGCCACAGGGAGAATTTGATACTGGATTTTTCTAAGGAGGGCGGTAGTGGAGAAAGTTGGGATTCTTCATTGATTTGATGATAAAATTTAGCTAGAGTGTGGAGCAAAGGGATTAGACCTTTTGGGTCATGACAATTAGCCCAAAGGTTATCTATGATAATATGTTGTGATAGGTTTAGATGTGTTTGGGTTCTAAATCTTAAAAATGAATTTGGTGGAAAAACGAGAAGGTTGATGTTTTGTTCAATGAGATATTGGTTGTTGTAGAATTTTTTTTCCTGCCATCTCTACATTAAACAATGAACTATTAGTTATGAAATCATGTAACTTTTATATGTTTAGGGTTAGGATAACTAGGTTTTCACCATAATAAGAGACACGTGTAATCCTATTGGTTTTATAGCCACAACACTTATTACTCTGATGAACAAACCTTCGTCTTCCATTACTATAGGGACTTGTTTACGTAGTTCCCACAATTAAGGAAAACACATATGATCCTGGTGGTATTGCAGTCTCAGTTTTCTCGAATGTGAATAGATAAACTATGAGGTAAGATTTAGATTGCATGACTGTCATAGTAATAAGAATACATTAGATCTACAATAGAAAAAAGCTTTAAAGACGGTTTTTAAACCTATCGTGGTGGTTTTAACCGTGAACATAACTTTAGCACTGGTTTTTTACCTGCTTTTAAACCGCATCGTATAAAGCTGGCTATACATATTAGAGCTAGTTTGTACCCAGTGTTGAAGTTTTAGCTATGGGCAAAGTTTATACAACTTGTCATAGAGACGGTTATAACCATCTCTAAAAATTGTAAGTTATAGAGTTTGTTATAACCACTTTCAAAGCTAATAACTTTTTAACTTCTCTCAATGGTTTTTAATGTTGTTATAACCGCCTCTGAAACTTTCTCATCATTAACTATTTTAATTTAATGTATTCCTCTAATAATTATAAACAAAAATTTTTAGCTACAAATCTAAAAGACGAATCTTAGTATCCTAAATTCAATCATTGATTTTTTTGTGACAAGTCATTAACAGGTCAAGTACAATGTATTTTGCTTAATTACACAAAGTAAAATACTTCACACCATTTTATCTGCATTAGAATGTATTTTTTGCTTAATTAGACAAAGTAAATAGTATCTTATAATCTTTAAGCTTCTTCATCCTTGACTATGAGCTTTCTTACAAAAGTAAATAAATATTGCCTAACATAAATATTGCTTTCTTTCAAATAAAAAACTATTAAATTCTAAAATAAAAATGAATAGGACATGCCTAACATAATAACTCCTTGATATCGTAAGGATATCATACACGAAAACAGAAGGCATAAAAAGCATTGTGAGTTACTTTTTGCATTCCTTAAGTGTTTTTAAAGTTAAAAGCATTCTCTGCCATCTTTGATGGTGTACCAGAAAACCAAATCTACCATTGTTTACTGAATAGTTAAAAATTAAAAATTAAAAAAAAAAAAAGTGTGTATTCTAGAAATTGTTCGTATGTCTATACCAGATAATTTGGAAATTAAAAAAATCATGCAAATTCTTGAAATTTGGTCTTCTTTCCATACTCTATCTCAAATGATTCATAGGTTCATTATCTGATTTTTAAAGGCTCCGATCACCAAATCTTGATAGCGTGAAATGTGAAATTCACGCACTGAAGCAACAACCTCTCTGGATAGCTAAGTTAGGAGGATCAAGCAACGATCTTTACATAATATTATTCTTTCACCATCAATGCGTTATTATCAGACGTCTTTAAAGTAACCATATAAACCAATAAAATCATGGAGTAATTTAAGTAAACAAGTTACTAATTATTAAAAAAAAAATATACTATTGTTCATTCTCTAGTTTTGATAACTTGTTTGCTATAAGATGGTGTCAAAATAAGTAATTTGAGTACTGAGTTACGTGCATAAACTGGATGAATTTATTTATTATATTTGAATATATATATTTGAATATATATATATATATATATATATATGTATACAACCCTCACAAATCTAGCTACAGACACAAGCCAAGTATAGACTTCTTTTAGTCAACCATGCACTTCCATATATTAAAAGACCCACAGGTGGAGAAATGGTGCTCACTAGAATGAACCCATTATGATAAGCAGCAAAAAAACAAGAGCTGAAATAATAAACTTGTAAAGAAAGACTTATGATCATAGACTAAAAGGAATTATACATAGCTTCATCCATGGAGCAGGAAATATATGCTACTAAAAGAAGAAGACTATATAATTGAAAGTAAATATAAGTAAAGTACTTCGCTTATAAAATACATTTTTTTTTTCAAAAAAAGAAAATAATGGTAATTTTTTATGAGAATAAAAAAATAAAGAATAAATGATCAAGGGGCAGAAAGAATAGATAGGAAACTAGTAATTTTTTTCTTTAAAAATGCCTAAACTCTTTTTTAATATATTTATTCACATATGTCATAATCTTTTATATTCTTTAAATCTTGATTGATTGGGATTGATTTTAAAAAGGAAATGATGAGAAAAGTATGAGCCACATCTCTACTTGGAATCATTTGACTACACAATTTCTCAATTTGGGTGAAATATGAACCAAAGGTATCATTCTAAATGGTCAACCACATACAATCGAGTTGGAAGATTGGGGTGAAAGAGGAGGGATATTTTTATTGGAGCTGATTAAATTAATGTGCAATAACAACCATAAGCAGGCACCAAAAACATGATTGAAAGCCATGAAATTGTTCTCATAGTAATAGCTATCGTGTACATAAAAGAGGAATACTTGAATCTCACCAAGAACTTCTAGTGCTGCTAACCTCCGTTTCGGATCTGGATTAAACAAGATCTTTAGCATTATCAGAAACTATTGGCCATGGATCTCATCTAAAATCTACCACAGAAGAAAAGATGCCCTTTACAACTCCTCGTTCAGTTTCTGCATTAATTAAAATTTTCCATGCACATAAGATTTAAAAAAAAAAAAAAAACCAGAAATCAAGCATACACACAGCAAAATGATCAGTCAAGCATCTACTAGCAAGCATCTACTAGAAAATATTCAAACTCAGAGCAAGAAATAATCTTAGCCAATTTGTGAAAGTAAAAAAATCACAAGTCCATGAAGAAATAATATTTATTTAATACTGATTGTTGATATTCTCCATGACAAATTACCTGCCCCTGCCCCTGCCCCAAAAGGTGGCACACCACACAGAAGGATGTAAAGGATAACGTCAGCACTCCAAACATCAACTTCAGGGCCATAATTCCTTTTTAGAACCTCAGGTGCGATATAATATGGACTCCCGACAATTTAAGTAAATCTTGCACCTGTAAAAAATACAAAACCAACAACAAGGCACCAAAATTAAAGAAAAATTGAAAACCCAGTATATAATTTTCTCTTTAACTTAGACTGTTCATTGGTAAAAAAGCATTAATATTCTGTTCACAAGCAGAAAGAATTTCAACAAACACATACCCGGCTGGAAACAAACAGACAACCCAAAATCAATGGCTTTCAGAGTGGAGTTCTCATTCTTATTAGCAAACAAGACGTTTTTAGGTTTCTATGCATCACTTCACGCTTGTGGTACATCTGCAGGAACATAAAAATCAAGCACACCATTCAAAAATCACTCAAAAAGATAAGACTATGAAGAAGATGAGTATATCCCCTAATTAAATGCATATAAACCATCATCATGTCTACTCTTCCTCACACCCCTCATCATCAACTACATATACACACATATAAAAGAGAAAATAAAAAAAGAAGAAAAACAAGAAGAAGTTATAAAAAGTAAATAAGAGACTAGAAAGTAAGTGATGAACCTCAAAAGGTTGACCAACCACCAACCACATTAATATATAACAACAAGTGATCATCTAAGCTTGTCCCTACTCCCTAAATTGTAATTATGCTTGATCACCTAAAGGAAAGCACTAATTCAAGGACAAAGCACTATAATTTACAATCAATAAAGTTAAACAATCATTATCAACATCTAAGAGCACATAACAAGGTAAACTAATTCAAGCAAATAGGCCTAATAATTTTACAGATCAACAATGTAAAAGTATATAAAAGAATGGGAATAGCATCAAATCCAATCGTTGGTATTGATATAACACTACCTCAGACATCCAAATTTTTGCAGTAATATAACATCCAGCGAAACCAATCATTTTCTTTCTTTGTGAGAAGAAAGTAATAAATAAAAATAAATAAAAATAGATTCACTGCATGAACACCAAGTAATCCAAATAGCATTGAGTTATGCTATGAAACATTCAAGCTAAACAATCACAATAGAGAAAAATAACTGTGTTGTTGTTACAACCAATGGCCACAAAAATCCCAGTTAAACATCCCAAAGATATCACATTTACATACAAAGAAATTTTATGAGAAGGAAACCAATTCATGAGAACAATTTCAATAGAATTAGGTTATAAATTGAAACTTAAATTTAAACAATCACAACAAAAAACAAGAAATTAGTCAGCAAAAACTCAGAGCAATGTCAAAAGACAAGGAAAACAAATTCATGAAAAGATTAATCACAACAGAAAACCAGAAAAAATAGTCAGATCTTGTACAAAAGAATGACGAGAAATCGAGTGAAAGATTTAATTAATTGCTCTCAATAAAGGGATCATCCAGGTTGTTAATCAAGAAATGTTGAAGCTGACCCAGAGCACCATAATCAAAGTCCGAATTATAGGGATAACTGATAACCTGTTACCAAACACACACACACACAAAAACCATAATCACAAAAAGGATTTCCCATTCATGGAATAAAAATTCTCTCTAGATGCACAAGCACACAAATCATCAATATAAAGTTGATTCCTAGCTTCTAAACAAAGAGATTTCACATACCGAGATGGTGTTTGGTCCTCTCAATAAGGGACTTCTAATACCTCACTAGACCGCCATATAATCGTCCTTCTCGCCACTAAGCTCATCCTCGGCCTCCGGCTCATCAATCGTATGCACATTCCTCATAAGAATGATCTCCCTCTACTTCTCATTCGTTCCTACGGCCCCATTCGCCTCCAACGTGTGATACCGCATGAGATCCCCTCAAGATCGAACTCCCGCGGCAAATGGCTCCACCTTCTCGCCCCAGATCCATCAAAGAACCAATTCCCAAGCTTTCAACCATTGCTACTCAGCTCTAACCACTCTTTTTAATATAAAAAATTCAGAAAAATAAAAAATAAATAACGGGAAAAACAGAACTCGATTCGACATCCAGAAACAACTACGCGAAACAGGGATCTATTCATCTAAATGAGGCAAATTTTCACCAAAAACTACCCAAAAAAAGTGCGGATCACCGAGATCGCCAAAGTGAAGGAGAGACGACCAAAGGAGATGCACTCGCAAAGTTTGTCGGTGGAACTTCTGGCAGTTCAGTCAAAGTAAGTGATTGCTTTAATTTTTGCCTTTTCTTAATTTAAAAATAGAGGGTATTTTTCCCAAATAACTCACTAAAAAAAGCGGAGGCGATGTTCACGTACACATGGATGCTAGAATCATCCGTGTATAATTATTATCACTCCCAGAAATATACTATTATCCGTAATCAAAACTCACCACTTATTAAAGATAACTCTCGCCATTCATTAGGGGTTAAAAATATTTTTAAACCAGATGTATATATATATATATATATCTAGATTGTCTGAAAATATTTTTACACGATTAAGAAAGCAGTTTTTTAACACCACTCTATGTATTTGCTTCTAAAAATAAAATTAAAAAAAAATGGTGTAGTGCCTATTCCAGAACTATCAAAAGCTACTAGCTTCAGCAAATAGTGCAGGTGAAAGTTTTAATTAATTGATTAATAATGCTCACAATCAATACCGAGAAACATAAGAATAGGGAAGACATATAAATGAATTCTTCTAAGATGCAAAGAAATAATTTTAAAAAATTTAAATCATACACTACAACAAAACATGGATATCAGAGACAGAAAATTTAGATTATTCCGTTGGACATTTCGGTCGCTGGAAAACAAGTGGCTAATACTATTCCGTTGGAAAAGATTATTATATTGATGATATTAAAATATTACCAACAGAATTTTCCGTCACTCAAAGTGTTTATTATCAACGAAAATTCCGTCTTTAAAAGAGTTTATTACCAATGGAAATTCCGTCACTGAAGATGTTTATTATCAACAGAATTTTTGTCATTAAAGGTGTTTATTACCAACGGAAATTCCATCAATGAAAGTGTTTATCACACACGGAATTCTGCCATCGAAGGTATTTATTACCAACAAAATTCCGTCTCTAATAGTCTTCTCAACCACAGAATTCCGTCCCTGAAGGTGTTTATTACTAATGGAATTCCATCTCTGATAATCTCTATCAACCTTGTAATTCCGTCTCTAAAGATGCTTATTACCAATGGAATTCCGTCATAAAAAGTACTTAACACCAACAGATTTCCGTCTTTGATAGTCATCACCCATGGAATTCCATCCTTGAATACCTTTATTACCAATGGAATTCCGTCTTTAATAGTTTTTATCACCTACAGGATTCCGTCCGTAAAAGTTTTTATTGCCAATGGAATTCCGTCTGTGATAGTACTTTTTATTTTTATATTATTACTTTTTTTCCTTACTCCATTTCCCTGTATTAACATGTTATCAATATCATTTCACAAACTCTATATAATAAACAAAATCATTTATACTCATAACAAAACACAAGTTCAATAGTATTCAAAGTAAGTAAGTTCAATCTTTCATCATATCTAAACGTATTCATACATAACCAAAACATGAATAATAGAAATCATATGTCAATGAAACTAATTATAAAACACCCAAGTTCTATATATCACTCTCTCATCATTCAAACTTTATCATCAGTGGTATCTTCTTCTTGGCCTCTATCACTCGTCCCAAGTTGAGAAAATCTAGCATTCTAAGCAACCGTTGTAGGATTTAACTTGTACACTACATTGTGGAAACATAATCATCAATTATTATTTACCCACATATATAACTTAATGTTGAATTGCTACTCAAAAAAATTAAACACACTAGACAACTTAAATAAATATTTTTCTCAAACTTAAGATTTTCAAAAGTCACAAACTTCCAATTTTATGCCCTAACTAAATATTATCATCTAATAAAAATTCTCTTAAAAATGTATTTCGTACATTATATAGGATAAAATTTGGAAATGAAGCAGGAAATAAAATATTCATAAGTAATAATTCTAGACTAAGCAATCATGTAACATCAAATACATGGTTCTTATAAATACATCTGCAAAAAAAAGGCTCTGATTTCCTAATAAATGCAGGAAACCAATAATTCTAGTGCTGATAATCACTATTTCCAATATCATTGAACTAAATTGATCTTTAGTGCATCACCTCTAAAATTTTCCAATGGAATGCATAACTACAGCACAAAATGTTTATACCTACACCACGAGATTACTCTCCATCTATGAGCAGTATAGTCCAACATGCTTAAAAAGTGTTTGAAAATATCTCAAGCTATAAATTTTACTAAATGCAAAATGTGACACTTGGATATAGAGGTATTCATGCAACTTCACACCAAAAGCTATGAGATAAGTGCCAGTCAGATCCACCTTTTTTGTCTCATTCAACATCAGTATGCTAAGAACAACCTGTCACTTGTGATGGAAAGAATTGTTTCTAACAGTCATAAGCTTGCCGGTTTACATACATATGCATATCAGTAGAAACCATCTCTAATCATTTCTGCAATCAATTTCAAGTTTATAAGGGTATATATACAATATTAACAAGAACTTTTCTATTGTTTCCATTTTTTGATAGGCCATTAGCGCAAACTAAACCTCCACTGTGTATAAGCAGGTTTTTAAGATTGGAAATGGTAGACAAGAAATTACTTAAATTGCTACAAGCAACAAGTTGCACATAGTCTAAATTTTTATTTTCATAAGACAATATCACACCATTGCTTGGACCTCCCTAGTTTTGTTAAAATACAATTAATCGATCTATTTTTGACCATTTCTTTATTAGTAGCACATGAGGAATATTAATCCCCTAAGTCTGACTTCTACATCACAAGTGCAAGTAGTATATACTGAAATAACTAATGAAACCCATCATACTAACAAATAGCTTCAAGTAAATCAACAAGAAGGTAATAACAGATGAATTGAATAACAATAACAATCCCACAAACTTACCACACTGTGATTATATATAATCATAGAAGCACTTCTCTATTCTTCATCCTATTCGCCACTTCACCCATAATACAAAATAAAGATTCCAATTCAACAAATATATATATAAAGAAATAATCTTTCCAATCCCTGCAATGAATTAAGCCAAAAGAAACATAGATATTTTATAAACATTAACATGGATATAGACATTTTATAAACATTAACTTGAATATAGACATTTTATAAAAATTAATTGATCCTTTGCATTGTTTGATTTTATCACATTACTTGATCCTTGCATTCTTTTTTTTTATTGTTTCTCTTTTCTTCAATCGATCATTGACTTTAAACCTAAATAATAATCACAATGATTTCTTATAAATCTTTCATTTTTAAAATAAGGGAGAAAAAAGAACAGGGAACCAACCATGACACTAATTTATGAAAATAAAAAAATAACAATAATTCACAAGGGTCATGCAAAACAAAGAATAAATTATATATATAAAAAAAACGTCCCACACTCGACCGAAACTGTTGACATGGAAGACAAGAGGCTAACCTCGTGAGACACCACCCCACCATCATCAAATCAATGAAAAGGAAAGTTCACAAATATATATATTTATCAAAGATTTGAAGAGTGGGAGAGTTTGGTTGGTCTAGACTCTAGAGTCAAATATGAAACTTCTTAAACTTGTTAACTAGTCTTATATAGATACCTAACACCCATTCACATATCCATAACACAACAAGCTAGTCCCCATCATTCATAACCATGCACTAAAGAAAAACAATATGTAATTCATTATTGGTCCAGTACAAAGGCAATACGAACTCAATTCCCTAATTCAAAGGTTGGTCAAAGACTCAGACAACCACATAAACACATGCATCCATGAAACACTAAGCTGATATCTTTGAAATGATGCAACCAAACATATTATTATTATATTTGTAAATATATATCTATACAAACATTTCCTGTTACTATATTCATAGAATAACTCAGAAGCCAGCCACATTGATGATGCCATTTATTAAGGATGCAATTGATTGATGAAAGAGCTCTTGTTTTCCTTCCAAATAGGGGGAAAAAAAAAGAACAACAAACAAGGTCATCAAATTCATGTTAATGTGATAAGATCAACAATGCAAAGGATCAAAAGAGAAACAGTAAATATAGACATTTTTTGGCTATCTTCATGTGATACAAGTTTAGCACCCACAATAAATATAGACATTTTATAAACATTAATAACCCTGTCAATGAAGAAACAGTAAATCAAGTTGAGATTTCACTGACAACACCTTAAAAAATAAAAAAGGAAAGACTTATCCTACAAACTTGTCTATAAACACATCATAGACTCATAGTTCATTTTTAAAATTTTCTTTCAACGGATGTACTAATTAAGGAGCCATCCTATAATGATAACACGATCAGATATCATGACCAAATCTCCAAACCAGAGGAGCCAAACCAACTGAGATTTGGTTAGCTGCATTATTTGATAGAAAGTACACAAATCGTTAAAAGAAAAAATAAATAAATAAGAACCATTTTTTGAAAAGAAAACCTAATATCTATTTGTAAAATTATAACACGCACAACATAAATGTTTATAGAGACACAACAAAACATAGATCCATCCCAGTCATAAATGTTTAAGACAGAAAAAAATTCTCAAGTTAGGGGTTTGCATATAATCATAACTTCAATATCAAATACGCAAATTACGAAGTTAATCAAATTGCAAACAGAGACAATAATATTTTTTTTTCAAATATCTTAAATTACTTGTAAAAGAATTGAGTTGGATTATATACACATGAATGAATGCATCTCATCCAACTTGCCCTGATAATTGTGATTTTTCTTATTATCTATTTTATTTCAAGTAAATTCCACAAATGAAAATGAACCTCTACTCTAAAATGGCAGTTCCATGCTTTTAAGCCAAGAAACAATCACTACCAAAAAGTATTGATCTTTTCAAAACCTTAAATCTTTTTCTTTCCCTGTTTAGACAATTTCTTCACCAATAATTTTCCATCAATTGTTTATGCATTATACCCCAGCACACAAAATGAAATGCACAAGTCACGGTATGGTTTGGACAAACCCTTCCATCTTAGCAAAAACATAAAAGCTGAAGCATCATTTGTTACAGTCACCAGATTCACCTGCCATATCTCAAAATAGACATCCAAATACATATATGATGCATGCCAGATGCTTCTTTTGTCGGTAATATTTCTTACTTCTAAACCAAATAATTTAGAAGTAAGAAATATTATCAACAAAAGAAGCATCTGACATGCATGTCTGAAGCCAGAGAGGATAATTAAAAAAGCATCAGTATGCTTCTGAATGTAAAAATAGCACCTAAACCTATATACCATTACTATTCAGGAGTGTTAAGCATAATATAGTAGGCAAACTGTATAGAAATATCATCATGGGGCAGCTACTTGTCATTTGGACCAAACATAGCAAGATGCACTAATGTAACATATTAATTTTCAGCAGGGCAAAATGAACTTAGCAAAACATTGTACAACCTGCACAACAGAAACCAGAGAATTCAAACAAACACACTCAATCGTCACACTCTTTCACCTTTCGCACTGTAGAGAATTCAAACTCAAATTGGCAAGGCCTTGTACATTAGTTTATGGATTTATAAGGTTCCGGAGGAAAAAAAAATACAAAAGAAAACTTAATTATTAGATAAGTAGCTAGGTCTAAGGCTCTTGATTGTTTGAACACATCAGGAAAGGAGCTGGTCCAGGCTCATAATAAGCATACCAGTAGACTGTTTAGAATCCAAGGTTCCCCTTTTTAATAGAATACTAATACTACTCATTAAGGCAATTAAAACACTACACTAAGTTTGGGGCTCGATGGCATACAAAAAGGTAAATGATAAAAAATAAAAAATAAATAAATAAAATATAATTGATCTGAAAGAAGATCTGCAGAAAACTAATTCTAAGCATTGAACATGCTATCCAGCGGAAACCACACTTTGTAATGTCTCATTTACATCAATCTAAACTTACAAAAACAAAGTTATGATTACATTCATGACGTATTGTTTTCTAAATATTGAACATGTCATCCAGCTGAAACCATTTTCCCATAGTTGGAACGGGTATGCAAGAATATGTTAATCAACAGTTACATACACATAGATATGATTACATTCATGATGTATTGTTTTCTAAGCATTGAACATGCTATCCAACTAAAACCATTTTCCAATATTGCAAGAATACATCAATTACTAAACTTCTTACTACTACGCATTTTATAGAAGCACAAACATTGCAAGAGTATGCCAATTACTAACTTTCTATGTATTTGATGATTAAGAACCTATTGATAAAATTAGCAAATGAAGCAACCCAATAAAGTATTTTCTCCCAATCACTTCAACTTACAAAGTGAAATAGGAAAAATGAAACTGTCTTTTTCTCTGCTGCTTCTAACTGATTTCTAAAGTCTAAAAGCATATAACAAGGCATCACTATGAATATTTTCAATTTCAACCGTTCTGCAAGTTTAAAATGAAACAAACCTCGTCATCAAAGCAAGGAATGGATACTGCAGCTAGAATTGATAATATATATCAGTTAAAAAATATACACACATTTATATGTATATATTTTAACATACTAATTTGAACTGGTATATATTATTCAGAGAGTAGTTTCAGACATACTAAGCAAACAGAGTTGTTTTCATCTAACATACTAATTTTCCACAAATCCAAGGCACCCAACGTTCACAATATTATATAATCCAAATCATAAAGAAAACCCAAGAAAAGAATAACAATAACAATAACATCAAATCAATTGAAATTAAAGAAAAAATCCAAATTAAATCCTCAGAAATCGAAGCAACGCCATCTTGCTTACTTGGTCCATCACTCTCTTCAATCCACCAAAGCCGACACCTAACATCCACACAATAAAGAAGCAAAATGCCAGTATAAATCACAATAATTACCAAAAAAGTCCACCACAGACAACCTGAAAAAAAAAAAAAATCTAAGAAAAGCACAAGATCCTCCAATCTAAAAACCAAAGCCACCATCAATCCTACTCCCCGCCTTGATTCTACTTCGATCACAATTAACCCCTAAAAAAAACCACATAAAAATCGCCATAAACTCCAATCCGAGCTAAACATCAATGATCGGATCAAGTTTCCCAAATCCACATAAACTCCACGAGAAAAAACTGATGAAAACCCAGCCACATCACCGACAAACAAGTAGAAAAGCATAGAGAGAGCAACCAGCCACTGGAAACAAAGGATTTGCGGGCTGAGCTCCCCGATCGCCTTCTAGTCTCCTTCTAGGGCTTGGGCGACGCCCAAGAGAGGAGAGCTGAAGAGCAGCAGCAGTAGTCATCGTTGTCGAACGGCAATTGTGCAAAGTAATTAGTAATTCGTAATCATTTCCTAAATCCCGCTTACTTTTTAGGAAAGGGTTCAAACCATTCCTCACACTTTTCCATATTTACAAAATAACCTTTGATTTTGTCATATTTTAAAAAAATCTATCCTTTATCATTACTCTAACTTTTAAGTTCAACAGCATATTAACAAAGTTAAGATGGAGATGAAATTACACTGCTACCACTCTAGCAATGACACAATTTACAGAGTTTTGGAATTTCCTTATTTGTCATAGTGGTTTACATCCTAAGAGTTACTAGAAAACCATCACTCCTTTTTATCTTCTTCTTTTTTGTTGCTGGTGGAGTGGTTACTATCATGCCGACTTGTTTTTTTAGCTAGTTCTTCTCAAGACAGAGAGAAAACATATTCAGGATAAACTTATGCCAAAGAGATAAAAGAGAACAAAACGCTTTGTCCTACGTGGAATAGAAGGATGACACCTTTTATTTTTGTTCGAAAGCTCTTACGCCTTAACTTTGTCAATTAAATTGATTCATGTTATTTGAAAAATCAATGGAAGCTAAGCTCGGCATCAGTGACACTAGCTCATACCAGTTAACACACATGCATGAATGTCCCAAGCAAAGAGTTGGAAGTATGGACTATTCGATTTATTTGTTACAATTAATGGAATAGTTACTAAAGGGCGAAGAACTTGATCTTCTGCACAATGACATGCCACTTTTGCGGCTAAAAGAATATGTTGCCTAGATTTTGGTCGATGGTATAATCCATAGCCCAATTGCAAAACAAGACACTGCAATCATACCAGACGAAGACCTTGCAATCAAAGACTCCTTGAAAGATGCACTTAGCAAATCCAGTACCCCATAGTTCTTAAAGGAGGCCCCAGTAGAGGATATCATACCCGAACTTCCTCAAGAGAGCATAACCCGCTTCTCTAATTCCCTAAAGCAGCTGCAATGAGTCCACCAATGATTGGAGGCATTTAGACTTCGAAGTGACCTACCGGAGGTTAAAGATCATGACCCCCGAATTGAAGGAACTGACCCATCAAATCGGAATATATTATAGATTGAAATATGTTATCTAGTTTTCTTTCTTTCTTAAGTTATGTATATATGTCACCTTTATAACGTTAAGATATTGATGAATATCATAATTTCCATGTCAATATTGTACATTTTTGTTTGCGTTAGGATTGTCATGTATATTTTCCAGACTTCCTCTTCAAGTTTTGTTGTTTCTCATTATTTAATTCACGTCTCGATCATGACAAGTTACTTTTGTTTAATATCCCAACTTTCCCCTCATATACAGATGATACCCACTGTAAATTGACTTTTATATTCAATATTAGTAAAAATGTGGATAAGGATCATAGGAGTTTGTATTTTGTGGTTATCTACACATTTAATAATGGAAAATAAAAAAATAACATTTCATATTAAAAGAGTTTATTGAGCATATTCATTCTACAATGACCCCATTACAAGTGGCCCTATTATGGAGAACTTCATGGCAACAACTACAGTATAACTCATGGACATCAAAGGCTTGTGAGTTAATCCTTTGACATCTCCCCGGCTTGACCTTCTCTTTGTTATAAGTGACTAAAGATGGAGATCCAGAGAGTTATCCATTGGTTTCTTACGATCTAGTACAGGATATAATGGGCTCTCGTACATTGTCCTACATGAGTTGACGGTGTAGTAGTCATCCACAAAATGGTGAACATTGTCATATATTTGCATGATGACCACAACACATGAAACTTGTGCTAGTAAATGAGATCATATTATACTAAAGGGAATTGAATAAAACTTAATGGTTTTCAAAGATTTAGAATAGTAAAAGCACATTGTGAGCATGAACACTCAAAATGGTATAAGTACTTTATAGAGTGAAGATTGAAGGGGTATTTTAACAATAACTATGGATACTAAATAGAAAATGCAAAAACCAAACAACACTACCAAATAAATACACAAGTAGAAAGCATTTTAAAAGGCAACAAACCAAATGAGCAATAATAAACATTATGAAACCAGACACTTTGTGTTTAATCAGTAACTATAAAAAACAAACTAAACATTTGGAGGAGAATAAGCAATAAGACTCTCACCCCATCGATGACCTCTGAACAAGTAATTGCTCCATTGCGCTGATTGTAGTTATTCCATTCTCAGATGTTTAAGAAGAATTGGATGATGCTGTGGCTCCCCCACTCACCTTTGATGGCAACAACTGGTCTAGATTACATGAAACACTTTGTGATAATGGTTCCTTGGTTATAGCAGCATAACTAAACAACTAGTGATATATGTAAGCAGAAACTACTTAAATAAACAGTTGGTAATCTTTGTTAACAGATGAAGTAGAAACTAAAACGTAAAATGGGAAACAACCCATAAATAAACTTTAATGAGTATTAAAACATTTAAAAGGGCATAAAACTTAAATCATGATCAATGTTTTGTTGTATGAATCATTTACCGAACATCCACTTCTTATAGGAGGTAAGAAATTCTGGGGTTCCAGAAATGTATGGAGGTGAAAGAATAAAAAGGTGTCGACGTTTACAATGGAACTAACAACCCAAAGAAGGCTATGGCGTTTTGTCAACTACCTCAACCACCATTTCAATTATATTCTTTTTGAGCATATGGTGAATGTTACACATTCTCTAGAAATCACTGTCTGAGCTGATACAAGCCGTCGTATTATGCTCATCAGGGATTAAATACTTTTCTCATACCAAAAAACCTTCTTTACTATAATAGTGCTCCACTAGAGTACTTGATATGGTCAATAGGGGATAGTGGTGGCGACAAGAGAAGGGTTTTTTCATGTACAACAGCAGAGAAGAAGATGAAGGTAATAAGTATAAAAAGAAGGAGAAGTTAAAAATTTGTAGGGGCTTCCCCAACAAGTCAACCATGCAACTATTCAGAACAATTACAAGAAGAAAAAATAGGAGGAGAAGAAGATGGAGACACTTTCTAAGCAACCCACCAAGGTACAACCACCCATACCTTGACATGACTAGTGGCTAAATTCACTCTAAAACATGTATCAATTCCCTCCAAACATAAAGGGCATTTTTAGGTTTTTCAAAAAATATGAAGGAGAAGTATAACGGAAAGAATGCAAAGGTACATAACTCAAAAGGCAGGGTCTGATTAGTATTGCAAAATGTCAGAGGGACTGATCAAAATATTTAAAAAATATCAGGGACTAATAAATAATTTTTCCTTACTTTTTTTTCCTAAAATTAGTTATCACACCAAACAGCAAAATCTCATGTTTATCGTCTTCCATGCGTACCTTTGTGCTAAGTTACATCTACTATTATACCACTTTCTCTAGTCTTTTTCTATTCTAACTAAATTATATTGATTAAAAAAATTAACTAAAATTAATTGATAATCTAAAATTTATAAAAATTATATTAATTTTACAATATTATCTTTAATTAAAATATGCTTTAAAAAATACGTAGTTGAATATAATTTATTGAAAATTATAGAAGTATTTATTGAAAACGTTCGAAAACATCATGAAAATAAGAGATTTTTCTTGGTTTCAACCCTACGACATAGAAGGGCTAGTAAAGGAGTATATAGAACTATTTTAAAACGTATCAGCCGACCCGGTCTACGAATCTATTCCAACTATCAACGAATTCCTAAGATTTTAGGTGGAATAGGGATTGTAATTCTTTCTACTTCTCAAGGTATAATGACAGATCGAGAAGCTCGACTAAAAAAAATTGGAGGAGAAATTTTGTGTTATATATGGTGATCCTCCTCCGGTATCCTAATTTGAGCTCTAAATTCCCATTTGTGAAATAGGGGAAAAGTAAGTTATATAACTCTTCTCCATTAGTTGATACTTTAAAGGGGTTACCTGGAATGAAAGAACAAAAATTGATTCATGAAGGTGTAATTATTGAATCACTTCCCAATGGTATGTTCCGGGTACGTTTAGATAATGAAGATTTAATTCTAGGTTATGTTTCAGGAAGGATACGGCGCAGTTTTATACGGATACTACCTGGAGATAGAGTCAAAATCGAAGTAAGTCGTTATGATTCAACCAAGGGACGTATAATTTATAGACTTCGTAACAAGGATTCAAACGATTAAGTGATTTTTTAAAACATTCCTTTCGTGGGTAGGATACGGTATACAATTCGAAGTTCAAAAATTCAAGAGACTCATTTTCTTCCAAGGAATAGATTCAGGGGTAAAGGAATGATAAATATGAAAATAAGGGCTTCCGTTCGTAAAATTTGTGAGAAATGTCGACTGATTCGTAGGCGTGGACGAATTATGGTGATTTGTTCCAATCCGAGACATAAACAGAGACAAGGGTAATCCTTAAAAAAAAAAGAACTTTCTTTCTAATCCCTGTATTGTATAAGGGATCCGTTTTAACATGAAATGGATATCTCCGTATATTTACATATATTTCTGACTCATTATTATGAGATAATAAAATATGACAAAATCTATACCAAGAATTGGTTTCCGTAGGAATGGACATATTGGTCCACGCAAGAATGCACGTAGAATACCAAAAGGAGTTATTCATGGTCAAGCGAGTTTCAATAATACCATTGTAACTGTTTCAGATGTACGTGGTCAGGTGGTTTTTTGGGCCTCTGTGGGTACTTCTGGATTCAAAGGCACAAGAAGAGGAACACCCTATGCTGCTCAAGCTGCAGTAGTAAACGCTATTTGTACAATAATTGATCAGGATATGCAACGAGCAGAAGTTATCACACCAAACAGCAAAATCTCATGTTTATCGTCTTCCATGAGTACCTTAAGAATTGTGCTAAGTTACATCTACTATTATACCACTCTCTCTAGTCTTTTTCTATTTTAACTAAATTATATTGATTAAAAAAATTAACTAAAATTAATTGATAATCTAAAATTTATAAAATTTATATTAATTTTACAATATTATCTTTAATTAAAATATGCTTTAAAAAATACGTAGTTGAATATAATTTATTGAAAATTATAGAAGTATATTAAATCTAAAGATTAAATTTGAAAAAACAATATTTAATACTCCACAAATTTTTAGCTGGTCGAGTTTGGATCTAGACCCGTACCAATTATCGGTATAGTATATACATAATTGTTTTCAATTATCAACAAATTTTTTTTATAAATACAAGTGACTAAATATAATATATATATATATATATATATATGTTACAAATAAGATAAATTGATAATATACCTTTATAAAAAACATATTTGTTTATATATGTTTTGTAAATGAATTGAGAGAAAGGATGAAGATAGGTAGTTCTTTAACAAATTTTTTATTTCAATTTCTATCAAATATATATATATATATATAACAAAATATGTTTTTAAGGAGTGTGATGTGAATACCCACAAATGCATGAGGTCGTCAAGTAATACCTTTTCCGTGACATAGGGGTCGTATTCCTCGGGGTTAAGGATCTACCATTACTTCCTCTTTACTTGTTGTTTAGCCTACAAGTTTGGGTGTAAGTGTCCTGAATCACTAAAAAGGTTAAAAAGAACTAAAGTAAGATGTCTACACACCGAGATGGATGAGTGAGAAACCTAAAGAAAAGAATGGTCACTGATGTGGATCCCCTCGGGGACTACTAATGCTACAAGAATGCTAAGGCTACAAAGCAATGGTGATTTAGGCCAAGAGATTTCTAAAGTAGGTAATCCCAAATCCCTTGGTAATTACCACTAATATCATACAAGTATTTGCTTCGAATTTCTTCGGACCAAATCCTCCCATGATTGCATTAAGGCTAGGAAAATTTCTAATTAGGGTCAAACACACATCTAGGTTCATCCCTATCTAGGTTCATCCATAATGGTTGGAGGGGTACAAAACACCCAAATCCCTCGGTGTATTCATACATGAATCCTTTTCAATATAAGTGAGTCTAATACAATGGGCGTATCCCGTGCATTCAAGTGCAACCTAAGAATTGAACCAAATAGTTCTCATGCAATCCAATGCATCAAAAAACACAAAGCTTGAACCACAAAATCAAACCAAATGCATTAAGAGTTAACAAAGCATTCAAACAGGAAGTTCACCCCAAGGTTCATTGACATCAGGTGACCTTGGGGTTTAGCCATCTATACAAACAAATATAGGGTTTAACACAATGGGAACAACAAAAACAAACATAAGTAAGACTCCCTTGAAAATTAGAAGCCGAATGACTCTTTGGATCATGTGGAAAGCTTCCACAAACGTTGCAATGGATGCATCTTCCCTCATTGTCTTCAAGCCTCTACAAGTCGAATCAAGGGTAGATCTTGCTGGAGTATGATTCTCCCATCGATTTCAACATCAAAAATACCCTCAAATGCATTCCTTCACCTCAAATCAAGATAGGGGAGTTGGAGAGTTCAAGGAGGAAGAAGATGAATAAGGCCAAATTCCCTAAAGGCCCTTTTAAAGATCCTCTCGAGATGGCTTCACGGCTTGGTTCACGGATGTGAGGATGCTTGCAAGCACCTTGGGATTTCTACCGATTTTCCAGTAAAGCACTACAGTACTTGCTACAACAACTTTGCTGTAGTAAATTGCTACAATACTCTATACTATAGTACCGAGCGTGTAATTTCTCTAACTGCCTTTGGGCTTCTTCACGGCCATATGTTGCAAGCAAAGAAAACCTGAGACTTTGCCATTTCTTGAATCCTTCATGCTACAATGTCGCTATAGTGCTTGGCTCTAAAATGTCGCTTTCGTTGCAGATTTTTTCATAAAGTGTGTTGTCGAGCTCACCTAAACTTCTTTGATGCCGTTTAACATGAATGAAACCAATTAAACCCTAAAAGAGCATCGATCTATCAAAATGTACGTGAATAGTACAAAGTATATACATATAAAATACATACATTTAGGCGTTTATCAGAGTGTATGAGCAATTTTCTATTTTCTAATGCATATACTTATTTTTGTATAACTAGAAAATTATACATATTTATGAGTATATAAACTTATGCAATCCCACTTAAAAAAATTTATCATCATATAATCAAGATAAAAACTAAGCAAAGGGTGCAACATTGCAATCTTTATTTATGCCATAGTATTTTCACACATTAGTTGTTTATAAAAAAATGTATAAACATAATAAATATTTTAAATTTTAGTGATAAATAAAAATTTCGTTGGTGATAATACAAAATTTCGTTGGTGATAGTATAGAATTTCGTTCGTGATAATACAAACTTTCATGGGTGATAGTATCGAATTCCATTAGTGATAATAAAAATTCCGTTGGTAATAATATTGAATTCCGTGGGTGATAGTACGAAATTCCATTGGTGATAATACAAAATTCCGTTGGTAAAGATATTGAATTCTGTTGGTGATAATACAAAATTCTGTTGGTGATAGTAAAAATTTCATTGGTGATAATACGAACTTTCGTTAGTAATAGTATTGAATTCCGTTGGTGATAGTATAGAATTATGTTGGTGATAATACAAAATTACTTTGGTGATAGTAAAATTTCATTGGTGATAGTATTTAATTCCATTAATGATAATACAAAATTCTGTTGGTGATAGTATAGAATTTCATTGTTGATAATAGAGAATTCCGTTGGTGATAATACAAAATTCTGTTAGTGATAATATCGAATTCCGTTGGTGTTGGTGATCATACATAATTCTATTAGTGATAGTATAAAATTTGGTTGGTGAAAGTACAAAATTCCGTTGGTGATAGTATTGAATTCCGTTTGTGATAATACAAAATTTCTTTGGTGATAATATAGAATTCCGTTGGTGATAATACAATTTTATTGATGATAGTATCGAATTCCATTGGTGATAATAAACTTCCGTTGGTGATAATATATAATTCCGTTGGTGATAGTTCAAAATTCCATTAGTAAAACTCTAAAATTTCATCTCTATATTTTTTTCCAAAAGAATTTCAGACCGAAACTATCACCAACAGAATATTTCGTTGGTGATAATATGAATTTTCATCACTAATATGTTCTAAGGTACAAAATATTTTACATTGGAATTCCGTCACAAAATCTATCGTTGAGATTGACTTTCACCAACAGAAAAATGTCATTGAAAAAATTGTGTCTCTAATGCCCCTGTTTTCTTATAGTGATAAACTATAGTAAAGTTAAACTTATGATCAAATATTAGAATCTTGTTGTAGGCTAATTTATGTGTATCTTCATGATCAACTTTAAATTTAACAAACATAAACTTACATACTTTTATAACTCTTGTATTTGTTTTTATAAGCCCACATAAGATCATGAACCCTAATCAATAAAAACAACAAAAGACCTCATAAGTACTCCGTATAACAAATAACATTAAAGTCCCATATTAAATTGTTTGCAAACATCAAAACACATCTCCAAGGACAAATTAAGAATAAACAAAAAATAGGAAAACTTTGATTAATTAAATAATACAACCACAATAATATATATACATATATATATATATATAGACTTCATCAGTACCAAGTCTCCACAAGCCTACCTTCTATCTAATCCTTCAAATCAACACAAATCTCAAATCCCAAATTCCAAATCATCAATAATCCAATTATGAAATTCAAATTTTGATTTAGTGAGTTTTTGAAAGTGTGTATGTAGAAACTAAATTGAGATAGTATATAATTTGAAAATGAATTTTTTGAAACAAATTAAATTTAAAATCCTAATACTTTGGAGATGAGCTAAGTTTGAAGACCAAGTGTTTTTAATTTGTTATGCCCCAAATGGATGCATATCTTACATCTTGACTTGAAAACCTCTCTCCATTATTGTTGATTTATTTTAAATACATTTACTTAAGTTTAATGCTATAGCTATTCTATTCCAGTATAGTACACTAACTACATGATAAATTAGTACATTAATGAATAAACACAAAGAACAATAGGGAGGCTTTTTATATAAATAATACATATATTTTTTTAATTACATAAATATGTAATTTTAAATATAATTGCCAAAGTAAGTAAAACAGTGAATTGTTCACTGTTTCACATGTATTTAGATAAAAACAGTAAAGAGTTTATTGTTTTAACTGCAAATTAAGCACATAAAACGGTAAACTATTTACCCTTTATATATATATATATGAGAACGAAAAGTCGAGGAGAGGATGGGGAGTCCCAACAGAATAATGTCATGCAGGGGATCCCCCACTAGATGAGCCCCAACTACTATGCCTACTTCACTTCCAGTGGCAGCACTCACTACAAAAAAAAATGCTATTTGCGACACATATATTTGTGACACATAAATGTGTCGCACATTTGTGACACAATTTGCAACTATTTATGACAAAAAATTAAAAACGTTGCAAGATATAATTTAATTGCGTCACAAAAAATGACCATCCAAGAATGTCGCAAATTTTGTCGCAAAAGTTTTTGCACCTACCATGTAATGGCTTGTAACACAGATTGTGACACCTTATTTGCAATGATCTATTGGCGTCGCCAAATATATCACAAATGTTGGCACCTAGCATGCAATTGGTTTACGACATGAATTGCGACACATTATTTGCAATATTTTTTTTGGCGTCGCAAACAGTGTCGCAAAATTTGGGCGCACATGAAATTGGTTTGTGACACAAATTGTGACACATCTTTTGCAACGATCAATTATTGTCGCAAAATATGTCTCAAATTTTAATAATAAAAAATATTTCTCCCATCCAAAAAGGTAGGTTTTGGTTTATGGGTAAATGCAAGAGAAGTCCTCCATAGAAACCTCATTTTCAGCTCTTTACCTTTACTCTTCTTCACTTCCTTCACAAGTTTTTAGATATCTTGACAAATTATGCATGATTATTTGGTATTAGAGCCTCCAAAACCTTATTCTTGGTGATTTAAGTTGATCTCTCTCTCTCTCTCTCTCTCTCTCTCTCTCTCTCTCTCTCCCCCTCTCCCCTTTCTCTCTTGAATTTGCTTTTAGGGTTTCATTTAGTGTATTTAATAAATTTGTGATGATTTGAGTTATAAGTGTTGTATTAATCGACTTATGTTATATATTATTGTTTCAAATTAGTGATTATTATAGTATTATTGTTTTAGTTTGGATCATTTGTCGATTTTACAAGAGTTGGAAAAGTGGCCTGAAGTTTGAGACGGTTTTTGGGATATCTTGCGACACGACTATTTTTGTGTCGCAGAATTCAGCAAAATGTGTTGCAAAATTTTCTGCATATTTACCCTACCTAGTTATATTTGAAAAATATTTTTGATTTCAGGAACAATGTCTTTAAGAGAATCAAGGAAATGGATGTATAACAAGAATTTACCCGTTATGGTGCACTAAATGATGAATTTATTGTGGATGTAACTTAATTCATTAAGTATGCAAGTTCACAACCTGAGCAAATGGATGGGTTGCTAATAAGATGCCCATGTAAGAAGTGTGGTAATTTAAAATTTTTTAGCCCGGATGAAGTGATGCTTCACCTTTGTCGCAAAGGATTCACAGCCAATTATTTCAACTAGACATGTAATGGAGAGACAATGTGACATGAAGAAGAACAATTTGTGGTTAATCAGTTGCTACAACAAACTAATTGGTGAGATCAAGGATTTAGAAACTTTGAAGACACAGGTTGTAGCTTTACCACACATTCGGACTTTGATGATCTACAAGAAAAACTACTTTTTGCTATGACCAGTTACCGTCGTAAAAACTTAAATGTCATCGTAAAAGGTTTTTTACGACGGCATATCACCGTCGCATGTCGTCGTATCTGCTTCCATCGCAAATGGTAGTTATTGCAACCAACCGTCGCAAAAACTAGTTTTTCCGACAACAAAAAGCCTTCGCAAAAATTTTTAAATCTAATTAATAATGCGATGAATTAAGGAGACGAAATGTTTTTGCAACGGCAACTATTTGTCGAAATTAGTGTTATTTGCGATGACATATTGATCATCACAAAAGATATTATTTGCAACAAAGAGTACGTTGTTGCAAAAGGTATTATTTGCAACAAAGATTAAGCCGTCGCAAAAAATAGTATTTGCAATAGAGTGTATGCCGTCGCAAAAGATATTATTTGCAACAAAGAATATATCATCGTAACAACTTATTATTTGTGACTGACTTTGTGTTGTTGCAAATAAGTGTTATTTGTGACCAATCGGTGTTGGTCGCAAATGAATATTTTTGTGTGTCCATCCAAATAAATCTTTTTGTGACCAAGTCGTTGCAAATGCTATATGGAAAAATGGATAGCATGCACCTAATTAATTCAAATCCTATATTACAATATAATTTAAATTATATAACAACAAGCTCATACACAACAAGGTCATTTACCACAATATTGATTCAATTTAACATATGAACCTAATAATAGGTTAATATCGATTCATGTCTAACAAAATTAAGTATTATAAGATTTTACAAAACAATGACATAATAAAAGTTCAAAACATAAAACTAAATAAGTGTGAAGAATTAAGTGTTATAGACTTTTACAAAACATTAACTCAATAAAAGTTTGAAAAATGAAATCCAATAAGAGTTGGAAACATTTAAAACATTTAAATCTTCAATCATCATCATCATCATCATCGTCATCTTCACAACTCTCTTCATTTTCATTGTCATCATCATCTTTTTCGGAATCTTCCTCCAAACTATTCTCATTGCCATCTTTTTCATTAACATTGCCATGATGAACATCTCTTACATTTTCTTGAGAATTAGCTATCACATCCCCAAGATCATTACCACCTCCCTACACACAAACATAATACATGCAAACAATTTAAAATTCAATAGTACACTATTAAAATGAAATTTTGCATTAAAGCCTAAGATGCATATAGGTTTGGTACGAGTATTAAATAATATTAGTCATGAGATAGTTAATTATAGGATTTTGTATATACTATAAACATAATAGTATTAAAGGAAAATGAATAAGATAACATAAGTGGAAAGAGAATGTGAGATAATAAATTAAAATAACATATAAATAATAAATTACATTAACAACAATCTAAAAATCATATAAAGACAATAATTAAAAACATTAAATTATATTATTATACTTGTGTAGCTAATTGTATATTAGATAATCCCAAACTTTGCAACACCGCTTAAACCATAACGGGTACTTGTTGTTGCAATTTATCAATTGTAGACTCCATTTGCTTGAAACGGTCCTCCCATTCTCTTTCCTTCATCTTTTGAATTTCTTTGCATCTTTTGCTACATGTTTGAGAGGAACTACTACCATACACATTTTTCCCTTGAATACCCGTACCTAATCCAAGAACACGACCATGACTAGGCTCTTCTGTAACATTGTGATATATTTCCTATTCATTTACTATTGAAACTTCAGACGTCGCAGTTGACCTAATATTATCCATTTGATCCTGCCATTGAAAAATATAATTATAAACACTCATTACAATATTAAGACTTAAACAATAAAAAAAAACATTTATACCCATAGATCTTTTGCTTTCTCAGTAGCCCAACTCTCTCCATCCTTTTTAGTGTGGAATTTTTTAAAGCAATCAATTGGGCCTAGCTCTGACCCTGTCTCTTTAACTTAGGGTAATAAAAAAAATGATCAATTTGAAAGGCATAAAATATGTATCCATTAGAAAATATTAAATAGTTAAACACAAATATTAGTTACCATGTCACTCCTATGCTTGGCCATCGAAACTCTGCCAGTAGTATGAATGATTTGAGATTGTGATCGATTAATTTTATTCTTATCACTTTTGTGCTGCATACATACCAAAAATATTAGAATTTCACTTACTCTTAATAGAATTAAAAACCTAAAACAATTTATATATATATAAATATTAAACCTGCCAATTATCTCCCATCCATTTGTCTACCATTTCTTTCCACACATTAGAAGGAATGAAAGAAGGTGGGTGTTTGTAACAATCTTCTCGGGTTTCATGCTTCTCGAAAATTGGTTTCCTTATACGCAACATCCAATCAGAGTATCGACACTTAACTGAATTCTCAAATGCTTTTTTCACTTCTTCTTCTTCTAGTTGATTATGTGAGAACCCCACGGCCAAATATCGAGCAAAAAGAGTATCTAGCTTTGATTTCGGATATTCAGAATAAGGTGTCCATGGACCGTTAATTTTTTGATGGAAGAGAACATGTATTACACTAATGGCTTTTGGTGTTATAATCCTGTATATTTGTGAAAAAAATAACTCAGTACATTAAGATGTCTAAATCATAGAAGTTACAAAACTATGACAAGATATTTTGCAAATCATAGAAAATAATTTAGGGCATAAAAATATTAAATCAACAATTTATTCATGAGTAGTTACAGGATGGTATATTTTACCTATTGTCATATATCTCAACTTCAATTCCTTCTCCTGACTTGACACCTTTAGCCTTTCCTCTCACATTAACTTTTCAACAAAGTCATCCATGAATTTAAAAATATTTAGAGTTCAATAGATAAAGTATATAAATTAAAAATATTATTTCATTACCTTTTCTATGTCTTTTATTTGGAGGTGCTGAAGAAGAACATATTTCATTTGAAGCTCGAGTAGATGATGGCAATGAACAGTCAAGATTAATTTCAACATTTTCATCATCAACTTGGTTTGGCGTTTGATTATTTTGTGTTTCTGAATTTGAATCATTTCTAACTCGTGCTTTTCCTTTCCTTGCCATCTTCAATATAATCCTATAAAAAAGAAAACAAATATTAATTCTTAATACAAACATGAAAATAAAAGGGAAAAAAAAGAATAACATAAATGATAATTCAGAAATTATACTAATTAATGCTAACGTAACAAGATCAAGATCAAAGTAATAAATACAAAATAGGTAAGATGACTCACCAAAATGAAGAATGTTAAAAGGTATATAATAAATATGTGAAAAACTTCAATTACTCCACTATCATATCTTCAACTCCATGCTTATTCCAATCTATATCTTCAAAATCATCTTGTGAATGTGATTCACATACATTATAAACAACATATTCTTCTTGATATGGCTCTTCTTCATTTTCTGGAATTTCATAAAGATTTCTTGGTTTTATCTCACTGACAGTAGCCCATGTAGGATCTTTCAATCTTTTAATATAATAAACTTGAGTCACTTGAGACGCCAAAATAAATGGTTCATTTGTATGTAGTTTTCGTGTCGTGTTGACACTAACAATCCCATAACGATCTTTTCTATAACCAATACCTTCCTGAGAAGTATCATACCAGTCACATCTAAATAATGTAACTTTGTTCCCTCCTGTATAACGAAGTTCAATTATATCCAATATTATTCCATAATATGACAACTCTCCTTCATTTCCTTATCCTTTAACCATAACGCCACAATTTTGAGTTTTTTTGTTTTCATCTCGGTCTCTTGTGTGGAAACGAAACCCATTGATATTGTAGCCTAGATAGCAAATTACTCTTCGTTCAGGACCCCGTGCCAAAGCAAGCATATTTATATCTATTCCTTCATCATTTTCATTATATGCATCACCAATCTGCGTAGTATATTGTACATTAAAATTTTAATAAGTTTTCGATCTATGGAATTAGGGAACAAATATTACAGTAAAATAATTAACTTACTCGTTTGTGAAACCAGGAAGAGAATTCACATTTGTGAATCTCATCAATATTTCTAACTCCTTTTTCTGAGAGAATGTTCTTATGTTCACTATAAAAATCATACAAAAAATTTCAAAATTAATTTGACTAATAACATATTATAAATATGCATACAAAAATGAAGTTACATTACCTAATAAATGATTGAACATCTTCACAATTTTGGAGGATGTAGATAATAGCCGCATTTCGTAAATCATTACTCAACTCTTGCATATTTGCCTTTCCAAAATGTTGCCCAAGCACACAAAAAATTTGGAAGGATGAGGTATTTTAGATAGTGAATCGCCGTCATAATTTCGTTCTGGACGATTAAACTTTGTTTCAATACCATGCAAGTATCGAGAACAAAATGTCAAGCATTCCTCCACTATATATCCTTCAGGAATGGATCCCTCAGGTCGTGATTTGTTACGAACATACCCCTTAAGTTTGTGCATATATCTAACAAAAAAACACTAGTTATAAATCTAAATGAATTTGATTTAAAAAAATGCAAGTCATGAGAAGTTATGTGGGCATATACCTTTCAACGGAATACATCCATCGGTAATTCACAGGGTCACCAACTTTAGCTTCCCAAGCTAAGCGAATTGGAAGATGTACCATTATATCAAAAAATGAAGGTGAAATTTTTTTTTCCAACTTACAAAGTGTTAATGCAATTTTCACTTGTAGCCGATCCAAATCTTATGCTTTTAAAATTTTAGAGCACAAAACTTTAAAAAATATGCTTAATTCTGTCAAGGCATCAGAAACGACACGAGGTAATAAATCCCGCACAGCTAATGGAAGTAATCTCTCCAAGAACATATGACAATCATGTGTATTCATTCTAGAAATTTTACCATCTTTCACATTTACACATCTTGATAAATTTGATGAGTAACCATCAGGAAACTTGATTTGTTGCAACCACTGACACAAGGCTCTTTTCTCATCATTCGATAGCATATAACAAGAAGTGGGCAATACCATCTTTCCATTAGCTTCTTTTGGATGTAATGTATCCTTTGTTTTATCATCAATATTCATAAGTGTACCAATAATGTTGTTAAAAATGTTTTTCTCAATATGCATCACATCCAAATTATGCCCCAACTTTTGCTTATGCCAATAGGGTAGAGTAAAGAATATACTGTGTTTTTTCCAATTATGCTCGATTCCTTGCCCAGGAAGCTTTTGCCTCTTCTCTACTTTCCCAAACATTGTTTGCTTCATATGACGAAGTTGATTAAGGACATCATCACCATTTAACCGTTCTGGTGGAGCTTTCTTTTCTTTTTTACCATCAAATTGTGATGTTTGTTCATGCCATTTATGATTTATCGGTAAAAATCGACGATGACCCATGTAACAAGTTTTGGAACCATTTCTTAATTGATAATAGCATGTTTTTTTATTGCAACAAGGACATGCTAGATTTCCTTGAGTACTCTAACTAGAAACATAACCATACGCAGGAAAGCCATTTATAGTCCACATTAGTGCCGCTTTCATTTGAAAATTTGCTTTCATTGAAGCATTATATGTATCTGCCCCATGCTTCCACAAATCCTTCAATTCATCAATCATTGGCCTCATATAAACATCAATGTCCTGCCCCGGCCCTTTTGGCCATGGTATTAGTAAAGTTACAAATGAAAATGACTCTTTCATGGACATCCATGGTGGAAGATTATATGGAAACAAAATAATTGCCCAAATGCTATATGAAATGCTCATGTTTCCAAAAGGATTGAATCCATCTGTAGCTAAACCAAGCCTTACATTTCGAGGCTTCAAAGCAAATTCACTATAAATATTATCAAAACTTCTCCAAGACTCTGCATCTGCTGGATGACGAAGGACCCCATCATTTATGCGCTTTTCACTATGCCATCTCATATCTTTAGCTATTTTTGAGGACATAAAAATTCTTTGTAATCTTGGTGTAATTGGAAAATACCTTAATACTTTATTAGCAATTCTTTTTTCTTTGGATGCACCACCTTTATCTGGTTTCCATCTTGAACGACCACAAACTGGACACTGGATTGCATCTGAATGTTCCTTGTAGTAGATAATACAATCATTCTGGCATGCATCAATTTTCTCATAATGTAGACCAAGATCACTTACCATTTTCTTTGCTTCATAGTTTGAATTTGGCATTGTTTTACACATGGGAAATGCATCCTAAAGCAAGGTTAGCAACATGTCAAATGAATTATTGCTCCAAGAATTCATGCACTTGATATGCATTAATTTCACCACAAAAGACAAGATGGAATACTTATCACAGCCAGGAAATAAAGGTTGTTTAGCATCATCTAATAATTTGAAATTTTTTTTTTTGCATCTTCATTGGGCTCTTGGGGTTCATTACTACTTTGTTCAATACCATCTGCCACATGGGGATAAATGTCATGTATCATATCAATCATATCATCAACCTTTTCCATTTCCATTTCACATAATTCCTCATCACAAGGTACTCTATCACTATCTTCATCCCCGCTATCTTCTTCACCACATAAATACCAAAAAGTATAACTCCTCATGATTCCTCTATATAATAAATGGATGTGTACTTCTTCTTTAGTTAATCGATATCTATTTGCAGCAGTCCACACAAGGACAATTAATTTTTCATATCTTCATCTTTCACATGATGAAAATGCATACTCAAGAAAAATTTTCCACCCCATTATAATATTCTATGCATGATCTGGTAGAAAGACTCATCCAAGACTTATCAATAGGCATTTTGATTTCTACAAAATTCAAAATCATTACTTTTAGCATATGATTAACATATAACATATTTATTTGGTTCAATTTTTATGCATTGAAAATAATAATAATATAAAGAAATACATTTACAAATTAGAATAATATGGAAGTCTAAACAAATTTGTTACTAGTATACTAGCGCATCATATGGAGTCTAAACAATCAATTCATAGCGTTTTGTTTCAATTAAAAGCGAAATAAAACAAACTAACCTTATAAAATGATAAATCCACCGCAAGTTCAATCAAGTGAAGTACTTAAGAATTAACAATTGTGATGTGTCCCTGCAACAAAGAAACAAATATGGATATTCAAACCAATTTGTTATGCTTGAAAGCTAATGTGAAAAGAGCGAATAACAACTAAAACACTACAATTCGAGATATTATACTTAGTTACTACTTCCTTTGATATATCAAATGGCTATAGTTGTTTTGAGAGATTGACATTTATTATTAGTCCTCAAAAGGCAACATTAAAAATTATTTAACTCATATTTCAAGGTTAATGAGAGAGATAATAATAATAATAATAATAATAATAATAATAATAATAATAATAATAATAATAATAATAATAACATCAATTGCAATAACAATAACAATAACAATAATAATAACAATAATGATAATAATAATCATATGTACAAGCTAAGTTATTTAAAAATCCCATAATATTGGCCCACATCCATTCCAATCAAGCCTTTATCAATACACCAGAGTACAAACAAAAATTTTACTAACACATCAATAAAAAGCCATGGCACCCACAATAAAAGATGCAACTTAGCAGATGTATATCAATCATTTTTAATAAATCAGATCCCATAACAAAATTATTAATAATAAAAATCACATCAAAAACACCCACAAAATGAAACAATGATAAGCGAATTAGAAATAAAAGCATAAAAGATCAAAACATTCCCATTTTTCGAACATACCACGCACCTTTTAGCTTTAGGAATAATAATAATAAGAAGAAGAATAATAACTTGAGCAGGTTATTATTTTAGGCGCTAACATATTGATAAGTCTAGCTTGCACAAACATTATTGCTCATATGCAAATTAATGAACCATTCGCCATTAAAAGCGGAATAAATGACATCACAGTGAATGACATAAATGTTTTCCACCTTCTTTCCCATGAATAAGCGCTCGAGGTTCTCCTTGAATTACCATGTACTGTTGATCCAGAGACGAGGCGATGAGGGGCCCGAGCCCGAGGATTCATTGAAGTCATTAATAATACCCAGTGATTTCCTCGGGCTTGCAGCTACAAAAATGCAAATTGGTTGGTGTGTGATTAAGACACTTACAACATCACAGAAAATTTAAACAATAAATTTAGAAAAATGCTACTAATCTTGCAATTGGAGATAGAAATTGAAGAAGCGGTGAAGGGAAATGAAATCATCCTGAGTAACATAAACACACACATTAAACCAATACTTGAAATTGGTTAAGATCCAACTAGATCTAGAGCTAATTAGCATTCTTGTGGTACAAATCCTCTTGAGCAGGATGGGATTTTTGTCATATGGACTTTAATCTCACATAATAGCCACACTACTATATATTGCCTATTACTTGATAAAGCTCCCCTCAGCTTCCCCAACATACTCATTCACCACATAGCCGTAACCATTAACGACAAACTGTATATATATAAGCTAGCTTAGCTATGACCTTATATCTACAAGACCTATACATGGTTCATGCATGCATGCATCCTCTCACTATTTCTTTACCTTTATATATATATATATATATATATATCCTCCCCATTAATTAATCCTTATCTTGTTCAAAGGATTATTTTTGTTACTGAAGTAGCTAGTTACTCAATTCATATAATGTAAGGCATTACAGATATGACAATTAAGCATAATTAACATTAATGATAGAGAGAAATCTTTAATTTTACCAATGTTTTTTGTGTTCTTTTTTTGGTGTTTGAGAAATTTTATTGCTTGGTTACTGTTAAATCTATAAGAATTGAAAATTAATAATTAGGTGGCTCATAGATCACCTATCATCTACCAAATGGTTCATGGAATGGAATTGGGATGTGGCAATGCGCCCTAACAACTACCTTTGTGGGGGCTTAAAGTTCATTGTTGTGGGTTTACCATATTGGTGCTTAAATCTTAACCTAACATCACCTTTATATGTTGTGTGGTTTTCATATGGACCTTAACCAAAAACACAAAAAACACAATTATCAGTTGAATAACCACATTAAGTTCAATTAAATCTGACTCACGTCACAATAATATATTTAAACAAAGAATTATCTAAATATACAACCCTACGAATCCAAAAATTATGCATGCATACCTTTTCACCAACGTATCTGTGAGATTTTTTATACAAATAATCAAAAATTTATATCTGCCTTGAATCACATAATGGCCAAAAAAACCTCAATTGAATCTGATAAGCGTCACCATAATATATCCAACTCAAGAATTATCGATGTGTCTTTGAGATTTTACACAAGAAATAAAAAATTATATTGGCCATGAATCATACAATTGGCAAAAAAAAAAACTCTAGAATTTTTGGAAAAATACCAACTATTTTCTTGCATATGTACCGCTATAATTAAATCCAAGATTTTTTTGGGTATAAATCTCTCCATCAATGCATCTTGGAGATTGTATCCAAGAAAATAACGAAATTACACGATCATGAATTCATAAATGCATACCCAAATAGCAAAAATCACACCATTTTCCAATCGAAAAAGCCCTAATAAAAGTTCCCAAACTCCAAAAATCCAATATCAAATAAAAACCAAATCCAAGCTAAATATTAAACAAGAATCAAGATGATCCGACGATACTCGCAGCTTTCAATTGCAATCGCTTTTCCTTGCGATGCAGGCACACTTCAAGCATCCAACGCACTTCACTTCATCGATGAACATCGCCGCTCTTCACTCTCCGATCCAAACCACGAAGAGTATAACGGCCGGCGGTGAACCCTCGAACTCCAAAGAATTTTGATTACTCCCGCAAAGACAATCAAACCTTTGAAAATTGAAAACCCTAATCACTATACCGTTTTCTTTTTCTCTTTGCGCATTTGATCGAGCATGTGGTGTGAACGGATTGACATCGATCTTAAAGCGGAGCGAGAGATGGGCAAGAAAGAGCTTTCTAAAGCGGGCGTTGAAGACACGAATCGAGAAGATCGATGAGGAGATGAACTTTTAGTGTGAGAAGACGATGAGAAGGGAGACGATTAATTAGGGTTTTTCGGATGAGAAAGTTGGTGGTGGTGAGTGGGTGGAGATGGAGAAGAAGATGGGTTTTTCATTGTTAGGGTATTTTTGATGTGTTATATTCTGACCGGACCTCTCACAAGGAAAGTGAGAATTTTACCAACTCATTTTTATATATATTTTTCATTTTTATATAATAATGAAATATGTTCCTTGTTGAATTTTTCCTTGAACTTGTGGGACTTTTCAAGTTGCTACATCAAATTAAATTTCTTTCGTAGCAATTGGCAGGGTAGTGTCTCAAAGTTATAATTAAATATTTTTACTCATTATTTCATGAAAGCGAGGGTTTACAGCTTTCAAGACAAAGCATAATTGAAAAACTATGCAATTGCAAGCCGGGTTCCCAAAGTTATAATTTCATCGTAAAGTGGTCCGATTATGAAAAATATGATAAAAATTTCAAAATGTGAAATTTGGTTTTTTTCTCGAGACTAGAAATTTGCTTTTTATTTTTGTTGGGAAATATTTATTTTAAAAATAATTTTTTTGGGAAAATGTATATTTTTAAAAAATAAAATAATTTTGGTTTTTTTCTCAGAAGTAGAAATTTGGTGTGGGAAAATGTACAAAGAAATAAAAAGAAGAATTTATGTGGAATGTAGTGTGTTAAGCGGTTTTTAAAAAAATTATATAATATTACAAATTTTAAATTTTTTAAAAAAAATTTGTTAACTTAGGTAGCATAAATTTTGGTATGCACATGACACGTACAATGGCAAGGGGGTAAAAATGGGCTGCTAGGATTTTATAATGAGGGACTATTAATTAGGTTTTTATAAAACCTAATTAATGGTTATTTTATTAAAGTGAGTGTCATAGTTATCACAGTTGTGTGTGCTCTTTAATGGATTTTTATAAAACCTAATTAATGGCTTTTTTATTAAAGTGAGTGTCATAGTTATCAAGATTTGACTTTTTAATTAATTAATTAATTACATTTAATACATGCTGATTAATGACTTAAAAAATTAATCATATATAGTACTAATCACGCAAAAGATTTGGATGTATTGAAAGTAAAACTAAAAATATTAAAAAAATATAAAAGAATACATTATTTTTTTATGATTTTATCACATGGACAAATAGAACATTAGGTTTTTGAATTCCATGATTAATATACAAGTAGCATGATTAATATACAAGTAGCATAGTAAACTCATTTGCTCATCATTAGTATTTATTGAGTCTATTTTTCACAAATCATTGAAATCATTTTTTTAACAGCTATTAAAAAACAAATTGAGAATATATTGAAGTATTGAACTCAAAAATTTATTTATTTTTTTAATTCATAATGAGTTAAAAAATAATTGTCAAAATTAATTTAGTATTTCCATATGTTATAAAACTAAATATTATTGTGGAAGTTACATAATTTGCTAGTAGATTTTTAAGCATGAAGCACTCCAACAAAATGCACATTAGTAAAAAGAAAGCCAATAATTTTCATGGCATAAAAGTTTATGTTAAGAGTATAGATTGGTCATAAAAGTTTATAGCTTTTGTGACGAGTGTTTATGTTTGTAGCAAATAGTTATAGTTTTTGCAATTTATAGTTTTTGCGACGATGGTATTTGGTTGTCGCAAAAGGCCGTAGTTTTAACAACGAGTATCTATGTTGGTCACAAAAACTTATAGTTTTTGCGACGCCAGCATTTGGTTGTTGCAAAAACCCATAGTTTTAGCAATGACTTTATATGATGGTCGCAAAAGCTTATATTGTTCACAAGAATTTATAGTTTTTGCGACGACAACATTTGGTTGTCGCAAAAGCTTATAGTTTTTGCAATAGATATTTGTGCTAGTCGCAAATAGTAATAGTTTTTTGCAATGGATGTATGTGTTGGTCGCAAAAGTTTATAGTTGTTACGACGGATATTTAAGTTGGTTGCAAAAAAGTAATTATTTGCGACGAAGATTTTTTAGCGTCGCAAAAACCTTGTTTTGTAACGCAATTGGAAGCCGTCGCAAAAACATTTGTCCCAAAAACATGTTTTTCTTGTAGTGATGGTAGTAGTTTTAGACATTCTAGTAATCTATTAAAATTTAAAGTAATAACTTTACGTTTGAATTCTTGATGACATGTTTAGAAAACCATATATACAGTATGCTTTAATCCATTTTGATGATTTTAAATTTATAAAAATTTTAAAAATAGTTTTAATAGTTTTTAATTAATAATATAAGCAGAGTTTGAGTATAATTCCTATACAAATATATATAGAGTAGTTTCGATATTTTGAATAATTATAATTCATAAATTAATATAAAATAAAAATATTTTTTGCTGGTAATGACAGAGTAATCTAAGGTTTTTTCTATGCAAAGTAGACGATGTAGAGGTTTTGTTGAGCATTTATAAAGTAGATTTTAGATTGCTTTAAATACATATTGTAAGGGGCTATGTTAAAAAAAAAAACAAGAAATATATCTATGTAAAGTCTGTTGTCCATTAACAAAAAAATTATTTTCCATCTCTATTCATGTATTATACTCTTATAAATATTTTGCTTATATCTATATCCCAAAAAACTTATATTAGTTTCATTTTTTTAACAAATAATAAATTTTTATTACTATGAAGGCATATATTGGAATATATACGCAATATTATGTTTTTAGATTTATGTAATTTGAACTTAGAGGTAAATGTGTAAGTATACGTATAATAATAATAATAATAATAATAATAATAATAATAATAATAATAATGTCTACAGCCTAAAAAGCTCATAGGAACAGCTTAAAAACCAATAAATAAAGAATTGTTTTCCCCGCTTGAATACTAGCTCCACACACACACACACACACACACACACACACACACACACACACAAAGGGTAATATTTACCACACACATGTGAATATTATAGTTGCTTGTACACTTAGATGTTAAATAAAATATTTCATAATAACATAAAATATTTCATATAAATACAACACATTGTCTTCTTCTCATTCATCTTCGCCAAAATAAAAATATGAGATCATGTTAGTACAAAAACTAGGGATGGCAACGGGTCGGATGCGGATATTACCATACTTGTACCCGTACCTGTATCCGATATCCCGCTAGTATACCCGAACCCGAACCCGAACCCGAACCCGAACGCGACGGGTTTTAAAAACCCCAACCCACACCCAGAGCCCGACGGTAATCTGCACCCTCGGGTATACCCGCCTCACCTAATATTAAAAATAATAAAAAAATATATTATTTTTTTATAAAAATAACTTAAAAAGTAATTATAATTTTTATAAAAATAAAAATTATTATAAAATTACAAGACCAAACAAAAAGGAAAAATAAAAAACCCTAAATTGTTAAGTTGTAGAACATATTAGTATATATATATGTGTGTGTGTGTATATATATATTATATAAATATTTTAGTAATTTTAATTTCGGGTCGGGTACGGGTTCGGGTATTAGAATTCCCATACCAAAGACTCGCACCCGCTTTCATACAAGTCGTGTTTATCTCAACCCGACCCGAAACCCGGGTCAATCGGGTTTTACCCGTCAAACTTGGGGTCGGGTCGGGTATGGGTATTATTGCCATCTCTAACAAAAAACGCTTTTAATTGGCATGATTTGACACCAAGTGAAGATGATATGGCAACCTTTGAGACATGACATAATTGATGACATGACAAGGTATAGTGACATGGCAAGGAGTCTTAGATTGGAGACAAATACCTTAGAGATCTTGATGGAGCTATTTTTGGTATGTGCTACAACTTGAAGGCATGATCATATGAGGACCATATTTAGAGAGATTTGATTGGAGACTAAATATGGATGGAACTTATTTGAAGAAATCCCTATCAGTGGTGTGATTGAAGACTATTGAAGGTATGATTTGAAGAATCTTAATAAGTATGATTGAAGACTTTTAAGGGTATGATTAAAGATATGTCAAATTGAAGAGATACCTATTGATGGTATGATTGGCATGATTGATTGAAGATCTATTCTTAGGAAGATTTAAAGACCAAACTTTGGAGAATTGAAGATCAAGTTTAGAAAGTCTTTGAACTATAAACTTGGATGAATAAAGATCAAGTTTGGAAAGTTTTGTGAAGATGCACAAAGACGTGTGCCCCTTGCGAAGGGATTGCGTGGTGAGGAACTGAGGAGGTAGGCTAGTTATCGGTAGTTGGGATCGGGAGATCTGGGCGCACTCGACTTTCGGACAAAGTACTGACCCGGGAGGTTGATGGATCTTGAGATTATTTCCAACATAACCAGAACTCAGTCAAGTCAACAGTCAGGACCATGTTGCAAGTTGTGTTACAACAAGAGTTACAATAGCTAATTTTGGAAGCTTCTAAAGTTAGTAGCCGCGAAGATTCTAAAAGAGGTAAGGACTATATTTGGGACGTTGAGCCTTCTATATAAGCTACCTTGCTTTGAGATTGGGAGTGACACTGAAATGTGAGAATGTGTGGGCACTAGACAATTTAGAGAGGCTAATGATTTTTATTTGTGAGTGTGAGTGACAAAGTGTTTGTACTCATTTATTTTCATCTATTTTAGTGGATTGTTTATCTCCGGGCTTGGCCCCCCAGACGTAGGTGAGTGAACGCCGAATTGGGTTACCAATTTTATGTGTCTCCTTTTTGTTTTGGCTTTGTGTGAGTTTTATATTAGTGTTTGAGTGTTCTTTAAACCACAAATCACATCGGCGTAACTAACAAGTAGTATCAGAGCGGGTCACCATGTTTCACTTTGGTTTCAAAGTCGGTGAGGTCCTAGCAAGTTCCATTAATAGCCAGAAAAGAAGGAGCTTCCATCACATGACCACTATTGCTAATGAATCTAATTATCCATATTGGAAGGCATGTAAGAAGGTTTTCATCAAATCCATTGATGAGAGTGCATGGATTACCATGGAAGAAGGTTGGTATCCTCCTATTCTAGTTGATGAAGATAAGAAAAAGACTATAAAGAAAAGAAGTAACTAGAGTATTGAAGATATGCGTAAAGCTAATGCCAATGGGAAGGCTCTCAATGCAATCTTTGGAGAAGTTGATGAGAACCAATTCAAATATATTACAACATGTGAGTGCGCCAAAGAAGCTTAGAAGATTCTTCAAACTATCTATGTAGGCACAAACTTGGTAAGAACTTCTAAACTTCAAATGCTGACAACTATGTTTGAGAATCTCATGATGGGAGAAGATGAGACGATAGCCATATTCAATACCAAGTTAATGGACATTACAAATCAAGCTTTCCAACTTGGCAAGAAGTACTCGGATAAAAAACTAGTCCGGAAGACTCTTAGATCTCTTCCAAGAAGCTTTGATGGAAAAGTTTCTGCAATAGAAAAGGCAAGAGACATCACAACCATAAGACTTGACGAGTTGATAGGGTCTTTACAAGCTTATAAGATGAATCTCACTCTTAAAAGAAAAGTGGAAGATTTGGCCCTAAAGGTAGAAGCAACCAGGCAAAAGGAGTTACAACAGGATGTTGTAATAGAAGATGAAGACAAAGGAGATAGTGAAATTATTTTTCTGTCAAAAAAGTTGAATAACATGATCAGAAAATATAAGATAGAAAGCAAGAAATTTTAGAGGTAAGATCTCCTTAGTAAAAAAAAAAGGAAGAAGCCGAAGATCAACAAAAGAAAATCAAGTGTAGAGAATACGGTGCTTTGGACATTATCAAGTCCAGTATGCTAACACTCTTAAGAAGAAAGGAAAGTCACTCAATGCCAGATCGAGTGATGATTCAGATGGTAGCATGGAGGAAGAAGATGAAGAAAGTCTAAGCAATCATCACACATCTTTCCCAGCTATGATGAATGGACTAGCAAACTTCAACAGATCCAAGTTGGTTGTAGAATATGTTGGAACATTAGTTACAACATCCGCTGAAACTGACAGTGAGTATGATGAGGTAATTGAAAAAAAAATCTTCTACAGGTTACTTATGATGAACAAATTAAATGAGATGATCTTGCAAAACAAACTCTTGGAGGAAGAGTTAAGTGTATGTAAAGGAAAGTTGTGCCATGCTGAGAAGACCTTGGATGCCATGAACAAAGGTAAAGCCAAGCTTGATGAGATCTTATCAGTTGGAAGACCGAGCAAAGCTCCCACAAGGTATTAGGTATGTTGGAGAAACTTCAAGTGTCAAGACAAAAAATTCAGGAGTTATTTTTGTAAAGTCAACTACTCAACAAAATAATGAAGAAAAGCAAGTCAAAGTAAAGGAAGAACAAAGAAGAGAAGTGCCTACATGCTTTTCATTAGTGGGGAAGCTAGCCACATTAGACCAAGTGCAACGAATTGAAAGAAGACTTGAAGAGTGGAAGAGTAGTTGGACATGAACAGCAATTATCAAAAAGGAAAAGTCGAGGAAAGACTATTGTAATCAAGAAATTGTGGATTCGAAAAGATGAAGTGCCAAGAAAATATACAGAGCGCTCTAGTTCAGATCAGAAGATGGTAGAAGTGATGATGAATCGAGGGTTATAACACCATGTTACAATCGAAGAATGGGTTGACCAAGGACCTGGTAAGTTAACAGGTAAAACACTCCAACGAATGAAAATCTCTTGATATCTTTCTAAGATTTAAAATGAGGAAAAAGGGAGATTTTTAGAGGGAAAAATTTTGAGAAGTTTTTTTGAAAACATGAAAGGGTGCCAAGGAAGTTGTAACTTATTAAAGATAGTGGCAGCTCATTAAAAACTCTAAATTCCAATTTATTCCTCAAAAATTCTTTTAAAAAAGAGGAGTCTCTCTTAGAAGAAATTACTCACGAAGAAGGAAAAGAAGAAGAAGAAGAAGAAGAAGGTCTAATTGAAGAAAAAGATGAGAACCAAGAGGAAGGTCCACAGTGCTCCTACGACCCCACAAGAGATTGTTGCTCGTGTTGAAGAAGAAAAATTGAAAGGAATCAACTCTAGCGGAAGCCCGTCGGTAGGAGAAAAACCAGAGGATCTCTCGAAAGCAATCATCCCCTATTCTTCCCCTCAGGATCTGATATAGTAGTTGAAGCAGGAACATCTTAAAAGGATATGCCCACAAGTGTTAAAGACCGAGATGATTTTTCTTAGATGGGTGCAAGAGTCATTTCCAGGAGCTTATATTCAAAGATCTGAGGAAGATTAACAAGATAGTTCAACAACAGGTTCAAAGGAAATGAGTTCATATGAACAAGAGGCTGTGGGAGAAGATGTAGCAGAAGAAGAAACTGCTCTAGTAGATGCTAAAAAAACTCTTGAGAGTTCAGAGAGTTCATCTGATGACACTAGATCAAGACATGAAGAAGAAGCAGCTGCCATATTAAGTGATGTCCTGGGAGATATTTACTAACATATAGATGTACCTGTAGATACAAGACATGTCACAGCACTAGTTGCAACATCCTCTACAACATCAGATAATGCATATAGATCTGATGATATCCCACTCAGAGATCATCTTTCAAAAATTTCTACAAAGAGGAAGGCAGAGACAAAAGAAAAGTCCCAGAAAAAAGAAGGAAGCAAAGAAGCCTAAGAGGAAGTCATTTACTGATCAAGAAACTAGCCCAAGGCCAAAAAGGAAATGTACTAAAGCTACAAATTAGGGAAATAAGAAATCATCAACCATTGAAAAGGGCAAGAAGAAGAAAGCAAGTCAATGTCCTGAAGTTAGCGATGAAGACAAGTTTCTTGATAAAGCATCTAAGAAGAAATTCAAGACTATTGTTGAGAGGGGAATTATAGTTGAAAGGGTGATTGATGAGGCTGCCTTCGAAAAGTATGGTTTGACTGAATTGCTCAAAGAAAGATGTTTATAAAAATCAGCAATGTTTGCCGTAGGATACAACTTGTCTCTAGTTCAAGAGTTCTGCAGTAATCTCTCACTGTCTGACAAAGGCATCTCCAAAATTTTCATCAGAGGGAAGTGGATCCCTTTTACTCTAACTAGCCTTAACAAATTTCTGGAGTTTAAATCTGTAGTGAAAAGAAACTATGAAGAATGGCTTAAGCTGAATGAGGACGTTTTGAGAGAATCACATAGGAAGAACCAAGTCATAGGGAGAAGAGTCAAGACTTCCAGCCTCCATACTTACAGCTAAGTACAATGTCTTGTTTAGGCTTGGTATTCTCAATTGGCTTCCTACTCCACATAATTCAAGCATAGTGAAGGAGCTAGCACTTTTGTTGTTTGCTGTTGGGAACTTGGGACTGTGAAGAAGTTCAATCTGGAAAGGCTAATCTTCCAGAAAATTGTGAGAGAAGCAGATTGTACAAGCTCCTCAACATTACTTGGGTATCTTACTTTGTTGTCGCAATATCTATTACAACAAGGGGTACAACTCATAAAGGGAGAATCAGCCACAAAAGTAAAGAAGCTGAAGATCTCTCAGAAATTATATACCCCATCTAAGAAAATTGATTTACTTGTAGGAAGAATGTCGCCACCACCAATGCCTGAAGATGTTGAAGAGGCGAGTCTACTGGTGGAAGAAGAATATGAAAAGGCCTTGAAAGAACATATGGAAGACTTGGAGAGGAGGCAACGATCACTTTCGGCAGAATTTTTCATCATTGCCCGACAGAAGTAAAAGATTCTATCTCGCCTCGAATCTCTCAAGAAGAAGACAGGAGGAGCTGACAACCAGGAATCTTGAAGACAAGGGGAGCTGTTGGCTAAAAGTCCTGAAGATAGTGGGAGTTGCAGAAAAAGTTATAACAAGACTTGCAACAACCAGTGACGACTTTGGCATCAATTGTGTCACAAAGGGGGAGAAACTTGCTAGCACCACACAAATTCCTTTTTATCGTTTTTCTGTTTAAGTTTTTAGACTGGTCATTCCTTTGCTATTTAATTCATTTGTCTCTTCGAACAAACTTTATGTTCATCAGTTATTTATGCTTAATCGTGTTTGTCTCACTAGTTGCAGTATGTAATATTTTTTTCCAGTACTTTGTAAGCAACTAAATGATTTCTTGTGTCAGTCCTGTTTCTGTGCTCTAATTGATGTTATAACTGGAAGTTGTAGCAGTGTCAGTCTAGTCTCTGTAGCAGTCAATGTTGTAACTAGAAGTTGTAACAGGAGTCAATCTGGGTACAGAAGCAGTTGTGCCAAATTATGTCAAAAGGGGTGATTGTTAGTATAAAAGCACTTTAATTGGCATGATTTGACACCAAGTCAAGATGAAGTGGCAACCGTTGAGACATGGCATAATTGATGACATGGCAAGGTATGGTGACATGGCAAAGACTCTTGGATTGGAGACAAATATTTTTTAGATCTTGATGGAGCTATTTTTGGTATGTGCTACAACTTGAAAACAAGATCATATCTAGACCATATTTAGAGAGATTTGATTGGAGACTAAATATGGATGGAGCTTATTTGAAGAAATGGCTATCAGTGGTATGATTGAAGACTACTGAAGGTATGATTTGAAGAACCTTAATAAGTATGATTGAAGACTTTTAAGGGTATGATTGAAAACATGCCAAATTGGAGAGATACCTATTGATGGTATGATTGGCATGATTGATTGAAGATCTATTCTTGGGAAGATTTGAAGGCCAAACTTTGGAGAATTGAAGATCAAGTTTCGAAAGTCTTTAAACAACAAATTTGGATGAATAAAGATCAAGTTTGGAAAGTTTCGTAAGACGAATGAAGACGTGCACCCCTTGCGAGGGGATTGCGTGGTGAGGAATTGAGGAGGTGGGCTAGTTCCGGTAGTCGGGATCGGAAGATTTGGCTGCATCGACTCAGACTAAGCATGACCCGGAGGTTAATGGGTCTTGAGGATGTTCGTAACGTAACCAGAACTCAGTCAAGTCAATAGTCAGGGCCATGTTGCAAGTTGTGTTACAATAGGAGTTGCAACAGCTAATTTTCGAAGGTTTTAAAGTTAGTAGCCGCGGAGATTTTAAAAGAGGTAAGGACTATATTTGGGACGTTGAGGCATCTATATAAGCTACCTTGCTCTAAGATTGGGAGTGACACTAGAGTATGAGAATATGTGGGCACTAAACAATCTAGAGAGTTTAATGATCTTTATTTGTGAGTGTGAGTGACAAAGTGTTTGTACTCATTTATTTTCACTTCTTTAAGTGGATTGTTTATCTCCGGATTTGGCCCCCCAAATGTAGGCGAGTGGACGTCGAATTGGGTTACGAATTTCGTGTGTCTCCTTTTTGTTTAGTTTGTGTGAGTTTTCTATTAGTGTTTGAGTGTTCTCTAAACCACAAACCATACCGGCGGAACTAACAGATCTTTATCAAATGTAAATATATTCTTCTAGATAGTTTACAAATTATAAGTTGACAACCAGGTATATACATAAATGCAAACAAAAGTATGTTGTTGGTTCAAATAAAAAAAATGCACATTTGATAAGGGTATATTATTAGCAATTACCCACTTTTAATGGGCATGAAAGCGATTTTCTCATATTATAGCAAACTCAAAAATGATAATCACCATCATTTGTAATTCAATAAAACCTTTTATTTTGCTTAGGGGAAAATGACCAAATTATGCTTATTTCTCTCTTCATTTATTTATTTCATTGTGTAAGTAGAAAAATAATACTTCTTCGGACCACAATAGTGAAACTTTGCCCACTTCCTTATGATAATTTTAAGAAATGAATGGACCCTAACCAAGACAAAATTGTGGATTTTTTAATATAAAATTTAAAGTATTAACAGATATAGCATAAGAGAAGATATGAACAGGATAACATGCTCCTGCTCTAATGTGTGCAGTCACATGCAATGTCAATGGTCCCCCCTCAGCTAAAGATCGAAACCCTAACCCTAACCACACACAGACACAGACACACACAAACTTTCAAAAACCTTCTTTAAATCTTACTTTGCATCTTCCCAAATAACTTTTAATGCTACGTTCAAATATGTTTTTACTCTTTCATTCATATGAAATATATTTTATAATGCATTTCATTAAATTAAATAAAAGATATATAATAGATTTTCATAAATAAATCATAGAGTACTTCATTAAAATGAAAAAATATATTGATTTAACAAAAAATTATATTTACTTAAAAATAAAAATTATTCTAATATTTAACTTCTATGTGTAATGATTTGCATTACAATACAAATTTTCTATAAGCTTAACAAAAATAAATAAATAAATAAACAAACCAATCGAATACCCACAGCCTCTCTCCATGTCCACCAACCCATCAATTCTGAAAATGAAAAACCAGTGGCAAAAATAGCAAACCCAACTACCAAAAGTACACCCATACTGAGCTTCTGCTGTATGTCAGAGCTCTTGCAGCAAAAAGCTCTAAAAAAGTCCTACACTTCTCATTGTTGTCATTGCTACTATAGCTCACAAGTTTTTTTGGCCAATGTGAACTAGCTCCAATAAATACCATTCTTTGATCCCTCTCCTTTGGATGGACAAAAAAACTTGACTATCTTCCTTCTTTCTCTTTTTTTGGCTTTATTTTCATCATATCTTTCTTTATTTGATTCCTATTCTGCTCTAGATCAAAAGGTACAATAAATCATTCTCATCTTGTTATCTTTTTTATAATGCTTCTTTTCAACAGTTCAATCCTGTTCCATTGAAACAACTTGAAGTTGTCATCCAGAAAAATCATAATGAGACTTGTTCTTCTCCTCCTCCCAATTGTGTTCTTCAATGGTTTGTGCAAATCAGATGTCATGACTGCTCCAATGCATAAGGGAGAACTCCAAGCTCTCTATCTTGTGATTCAAGGTTTCACAGGCAATTCTTGGAATGTTTCTCAATTGTATCCTGATCCTTGTGGATGGACACCAATCCAGGTTTTAAATTCTAGTTTCCATATATTAAACTTTTTTTGTATGAATGGTTCATAGCTTAAACTTCAATCAAACTTTTGCCAAATGCAGGGAGTTTCATGTGATATTTTCCATAAGTTATGGTCTGTAACATCGATAAACATCGGTCCGGTCTTCGAGAATTCTCTTGCATGCACTCCTCAAGCAAACTTCAATCAATATATATTTGGGCTCAAGCATCTGAGAAGTCTCTCATTCTTCAATTGCTTCTCTTCTCAACATCCCACTAAAATACCATCCAATGCATGGAAACATCTATCTGAAAGTCTAGAGAACTTAGAATTCAGATCAAATGAAGGCCTTGTTGGAAAAATTCCAAAAAGTTTTGGACATCTCACAAACCTCAAATCACTAGTACTTGTTGAGAATTCACTAACAGGTGAAGTTCCACAAGAACTTGCCAACTTAGTAAATCTGAAAAAGCTTTCTCTATCCAGTAATGCATTATCAGGCAGAATTCCAGCTTCTCTTGGCTACAACAACAGCATGAATCAACTCTTGATCTTAGATTTCAGCAGAAACTCAATTACTGGTCCTATACCTTCATCACTTGGTTCTATGATTTCACTTCTGAAGTTGGATTTGAGCAACAATAACTTGAATGGAATGCTTCCCTTAGAACTTGGAAATCTTAGAAACCTCACACTTTTGGACATCAGAAACAACAATATATCTGGTGAATTGACTCAGTCTCTTCAATGCATGGCCTCATTGCAAGACATGCTCATGTCCAACAATCAGTTGGATGGCAGAATCATGGAATTCAGGTGGGATAATCTCAGGAATCTCATCAACCTGGACCTTGCCAACAACTCTATCACTGGTGAGATTCCAGAATCTATGATCAGTTTGAAGAGACTGAGATACATAGCATTGGATAATAATCAAATAATAGGCAGTGTGCCTTCTAAGTTTTGCATCTTTGCCATGTCTCAAGGCCCTTTATCTGCATGGCAACAGTTTGACAGGAAGACTAGTGTTTTCTCAAGGATTTTATGAGAGATTGGGCAGGAGATTTACTGCTTGGGGTAACCCAAATCTCTGTTACAGCGGAGGATATGTTCCTCCTACTGGTTTAAAGCAGTGTGACAATTAAAGGTTCCATTCAGAATTCAAATCTAAAGAACAAAAGGAGGTTGGCTCAAGCTTCAATGCCTTTCGGTTGTGTTGGGATTTGCATAGATCTTTGCTATATCTGTAGCTTTTATATAATGTGGCTTATTTATTAGGTTTTTAAAAGAACTCAAGAACAAAGGGAGTGAAACATACATATGTATGGAGAGATAAATTATGAAATACAATATGTAGGATTTTGTCATGAATTTTACTGTTCGGTTTTATATGGCAAATGTAGATGCGATTTACCTCATATATATATATATACAGTTCATTCAAGCCTAAAATCATGTTTGCTTGGGGAGGTTGATTTAATTTCTTTTTATATATCATAATTTCTTTATACATTTACTTATAAAATTCTATAAAACACATGATAGAGGTATTTTAAAAAAAACAAAAATAAAATATAATCCAAGATTATGGGATGGACTCATATGGATTTATTATAGATATCTTACTGTTATAATGTTTTTGACAAATAAGATAAATGCATATA
>NC_052490.1:10518246-10568071 GCF_009730915.1 Dioscorea cayenensis subsp. rotundata
TTAATTCATGCACTTTTAGAAGATAGAAAGGTTGAGTTATGAGTATACATCACGTCTTCAAGCTGGGATGGTCTTATTTACAATGAAAAGTATAATACCACGAGCCTTCGGATACTGTTGGAAAATATATTCGGTATTCTTCAGTTCAGTGGGGCACTCAGAAGTAACTGAAAACAGTGGAAATAACAAGAACAAGTGTAAAGTTTACAAAGATTTTGGACCAAAGAGTAATAGAAAAGGGATTGATGCATAAAATGTTTGCATCAAGAGCTGAAAGGTAAGATGGGAAGGGATCTTTTTGATATGTTGTACTACTTTCTTTATTCAAGGACCGTTCTGGATAATTTAGAAGGGTCTAGGAATACTTATTTTTGTAATTCAGGGACCATTCATAGGGTTTTTCGGGGACTGTTTTGTAAGGAATTATGTTTGAGGGACTGATATCGTGATTTCGGCTGAAAGTTAAATTTGGAGATATCAGAGGCTTGAGTGTTGTTCGTGCTTAACCTACATGAGTTTCTTCTGCGGTAACCCAGGAGGTTATATATAGAAAATGGGAGGAAATTAGAGGGTTTTCGAGAGAAAGACTTGGAGATCGTAGGAGGGAGTTCAGCGGAGTCTTGCAGGCAGGGTTATTTTGGTTTTGAATGATATATAAATTTTAGTTAAAGAGCAGCGGCGATCTTGGATTTAACGTGTTTTTGTGAGGTTTGGCTTGGATTTAAGTCTTTGAAAATCATGTTAGATTATTGTGGATGATTGTTTGATTGAAATTACTGAAAAAGCTTTTATGAAACATGTGAAATTGCTGAAAATGGGATGAGATTGCTAGGAATTCTGTGCAAGCGTTCTTTGTAGGAGATTAAAATTTGGTTTAGTTAATTAAATTGATGATTATATGATGATTAGGAGGTTAATGATAATGGTTAGATTGAAATGGGTTGAGGTTAGTAAGTTGAATTGGTTGGATCGAACCAAGTTTAGATTGAATTGATTGAGTTGAATTAATTTGTTGAGTTGGGCTTGAGTGCAAATCAGGTTGAGATGGTTTGGGTTTGGTTGAGTTGATTTGGGTTAAGGGTTTTTGGACTGAACCAAGTTGGTTCAAAAGGATTTTTGAATAAAAATTGAGTTGGTTGAGCTGGTTCGGTTTGATTGAGTTTTGGTTCGAGTACTGATTGAGACTTTGGTTCGATGGAATTGAGATTGGTTGATTGGTTTAGCGTGTTTAGTCTAAATTGAGTTGGTTTAGGAGTACTAATTGAAAGCCGGTTTGATTATGCAATGTAGGGATTTTAGCGTTGGAGTGAGTGGGCCCAATAGAAATTGATTATTATTTTTGTATTTTCTTTTGAGTTTAAAAATATATTATTTATTTTTATTATATTATTACATTGAGGTGTTGTTCGGGTCTTGGGAGGGAGTTCAGGTCAGTGAGGAACCAAGGACAAGAGTGAGGTTGAGTAGTGGCTATTATTTTAAATAATTGATTAATTATTATTATTTTGAAATAATTATTTAATGGCTAGTATTTTTAGAAAATAATTTGTTTAAGTATTTCTTTTATCAGTATTTAATTAGCGTATAATGTTGAGGGTATCACGTATATTTATTTCATTAGTTGATGTTCACGACAATCGTGATTGATACATCGATTTAGTATAATTATCGTGTTATAAATAGTATAAATACATGTATATGTGATTTAATTATTCGGTTCAGTAGAATTTATTTTTGGATGGTTATATATGCTTTTGATTGGAATGATTTGTGAAATCGTAATGCGTGTATTAAAAATATTTTCTGAAAGCTGATATTTGTGGGAGTGGTTTTCATTCTGGCGTAGGAATGGTATTTTTATATTTGGACTTTCTTTGGTATTATCGTATATCGTCTTTGTGAATGTTTGTCTGGATAAGGACCATATGTTATGATTTACTCTGGTTTGTATTGTGCTGCGTCTACGTGTTGGTTTGGATGGTGACGGTGCTGAAAGCCTGACTCTGCATGGTAGTGGGTTCCAGGGCGACCTTTAAGATTGGCGTGGTGGACTTGGGTGTTGATTTGTCGAGATCGGTGGGAGGCGTAGAGGCGCACGAGTTGGATGATACATCGGGATCCGGAGTCACCACCCGGGACGGTGGGCCAGCGTCACGAGGTAGCGAAGACCTTGGCGGCTCGCCCTAGTGATGACGGCGGCTGCTAGGGAGAGTTTTTCGGTATGGATTTGAGAATGGTTTTATATTATTAGTTATTTTTGACATTGATTTATGATGAATTTATGTTTGAAAGTTCTTTAAAAGAGATGTATTTTGCTAGAATTACGGTATTTTTGGAAAAGTTGGAAAATTATTTGAGAAATTGGTATTTATATACTTTATATACTGTTTGTATTTAAGTATTTGGAATTATTAATGACACTCTAGATATTGAATGTCTTTGTGGTGCGGGAGGCGGGGAACCCTAGATTACGATCGGGTTTTAGAGCAGTCGGGGAGTTCGATCAGAGGCTGCGATGGGTCCTCATTTCTTTTTCTTTGTTATTGGTGTAGCATGACCTTGGCGGTTGTCCATGAATTAAATAATTATATTTATTGTATTTATGTATTTGAGACGTGTACTTGGTGAAAAATTGTAAATTGTGATTTGTGGAGTGCTGCTTTTGTTTTAAAGCAGATTATGGGTTTCGGATTAAGGGATTTTACAGCATGGGTCTTAGCATTCTGCCTCGAGTAGAAGGGGTGGGTGTGACATCTTTTTGTATCAGGCATGGGTTGAGATATCCACGGTTGGTAGAGATCCGCGGGTTGTGATCGCGAGCTGAAAGTTAGAAGTGGTATCTAGACTTAGAGGTTTAGTAGGGATTAGACGGAAAGTTAAGGGCCCGGTGGAATTGTAGGAATCTCAGTCGGGGTTAAAACCTAAGTTGCATATGTTGGAATGAGGAGGCGATCGTAGGTTTTGATGTTGAGGCGGTGAGGCGATTACTGCTTGTGATCCGATCGCGGGTTGAGATATTTATTGGAATTGGTTTTATCGAAAATAAGTTAACTTAAAAGTTGCAAAGAAGGGTATTTGGCATTCTCTTTGATGTGTAGCTGCAGTGATTTGCGGTTTGATTTGAAAGATACTTTGGACGTACATGCTTAAGAATATGAAATTAGTGAGCTGGCGATCTTCTATATCGCTTACATTGATTCTTAAAGGTGTGTTATGATGTGCGAAATTGAGTTGGGGTTTGATTTAGTCGGACTTTGGATGAATTATGGCACTCCTACAAAGTGTGAGTTTAGTTGTGTTTAAATGAGGAGAGATCGGGACTTGCATTTTTCCTTCGTGGAATTTTGAGTGTCTTAAGAGTAGAGTAATGGAACCAAAAGGCGTTTGAGGCGTAGCGGGCGAGGACCTCCTCCAGTACTATAATAGAAAGAGAAGAGATATTTCTGGAGAGGCGCAAAGAGAGGAAGAAGAGCAGAGGAGAAGAGATGGAGGGAGCAGGAGAAGGAGAGAGAGGAGGAGCAGATGAGAGAAGAAGAGATGAAACCCGTATTCTTTGCTGAAATCTGCCCTCTGGCTACACTCTTGTTGCCTCGGCGCTCTTCTAGTTCTATTACTGCTGGTAACCAGGCAGGCAATGGTAGTGATGTTATATGTCCCACAAGCTCGTTATGTGTAGTGATCATGAATACCCGGAGATTTTAGCTCTATGGTTGCTTGGTGGGGAATGCTCTACGTGGAGCGTTTTCACCTGGGCCAGGGAGTCAGTATGCGGAGTGAGGAGTGTATGGGTTTGCGGGGAGTTCTGTGACGGCGTATGATGAGGCACGTGGGTCCCTTAACTGTGGTCGCGGCGGTTGAGACGATGGAGCTAGGGAAGGTTGAGCCATGACACGTGTAGACAAGGATGAGGGTTCGATGTAGCGTGTGAGAGGACTTGTGAGATAGTGGAATAATCACGTTTGTATTACTGGTTTGTGTGCTTGTAGGATGTTTGTAATTCTACCTGTGTATTTCCAGGTATGATGTATTCCTACTTGTGAATGAAAGTTGCTTTTCTTCCTGATTGTAAAATACAAGATTATTTTTTGTATGAGTTTTAGGTAAGGGAAGCGAGTAACACATCGGAGAGTGTTGTATCTGAAGTGTATAACAGTATAGAATGATTCACTTTGATCATGTTGAGATACTTGGGCGTCCTTTTACGGTATTGTTCTTTGTTGAGCTTGATTTGGAACAAGAGCAGGTCTTGGAGCGAGTAATGAAGGTCCAATTGATATCGGATTGATGTATGCTAAAAATTTCGAGGGGCGAAATTTCTTAAGAAAGGAAGGATTATAATACCACGAACCTTTTGGATACTGTTGGAAAATATATTCGGGGTATTACTACGATTCGTGAAAGAATTTTTCTCGGGAGTAACCTTGCATGGAAACCCTAAGTGGAAGAACAGGACCTAAGTGTGAAAGTTTATAAAGATTTTTGGTTAAAGAGTAATAGAAAAAGGATTGATATGAAATGTTTCAGAAAAACCAAGGACTGAAAGGTAAGAGCGAGTGGGGACCTTTTTGAAATATTGTGTTATACTTAAAGGACCATTGGATAATTTGAAAGGATCTTTGAGAATACTATTTTATAATTCAGGGACCATTTGTGAGTTTTTCAGGGACTGTTTTGTAAGAAATTATGTTTTGAGGGACTAAATGTAAATTTCGGCTGAATCATAAGATTGGAGAAAAATCTAGAGCTTGAGTGTTGTTCATCTTCTTCTCCACCATTTTGCTACAGTAACCCGTGAGAGAAAAATAAAAATAAAAATGAAATTGAAAAGGAAAATGGGAGGCTTGAAGGAGTTTGGAGCTTGGAGAACTGCGAGAAAGCTTTCACATGTGTTTGCTTCTTTGGTAAGGATTTCTTGGTGTTGTATTTTTCATGTATGTATGCATGTATGTATTTTGGGTGATTTTGGAGGAAATAATGAATTTGTTTTTGAGGAAATCATCACTGGAGTTGATGAGGGTGTTGTTGTTAAATTATTTTTGTGTTGAAAAACCTTGTATTTGTAATATCGAAATCGCTTGAAATGGAGATGAGTTCGCTGGAATTATCATGTAGCAATCTATCGTAGGCATCGAGATTAAAATTTGGTTTAGTTAATTAAATTGATGATTTTGATGATTAGGAGGTTAATGATAATGGTTAGATCGAAATGGGTTGAGTTAGCAAGTTGAATCGGGTTGGATCTAACCAAGTCGGATCGAATTGATTTGGTTGAGTTGGGCTTCTGATCAAAACCAAGTTGAGATAGTTTGGGTTTGGTTCGCTTGATTCGGGTTATGGTTTTTGAGGTCTGAACCAAGTTGGTTCAATGGATTTTGAATAAAGAAATTGAGTTGGTTTTAAAAGTCGGGTTCAGTTTGATTGAGTTTGGTTCAGGTGCAATTAAGCTTGGTTCGAAAAGCAATCGAGCTTGTTCAATGGAATTGAGATTTGTTCAGATTGGTTTAACGCGTGTTTAGTCTAAATTGAGTTGGTTTAAGTGCAATTGAAAGCGCTGGATTATGCAGGTCGGATTTTAACCGATTGAGTGAGTGGGCCCAATAGAGAGTCTGATTATTATTTTTGTATTTTTCTTTTTGAGTTTAAATATATTATTTATTTTTTTATTATATTATTCTCGTTAGGGTGTTGTCTAGGGCCTTGGGAGGGAGTTCCATGTCTAGCAAGGAACCCAAGGACACTGGTGAGTTGGTAGTGGCTATTATTTTAAATAATTGTTTAATTATTATTATTTTGAAATAATTATTTAATGGCTAGTATTTTGAAAAATAATTGTTTAAGTATTTCTTTTTATCATGTTTAATCAGCGTATAATGTTGAGGTATCACGTATATTTATTTGCACGTTGATGTTCCCGACAACTGTAGATTTGATACATCAATTCCAGATAATTTTTATGTATTTGATGAATAGTATAAATACATGTATATGTGATTTAATTATTCTGGTTCATGAATTTATTTTTGGATGGTTATATATGCTTTGATTTGGAATGATTTAGCGAAATCATGTGCTGTATTAAAACGTTTTTACCGACAATATTTGTGGGATCGGTTTTCATTCCCGCATAGGAATGGTATTTTGTATTGGATTTTACCGATATTATGCGATGATCGTACTGTGAATGTCCCGGATAAGGACCCATGTGATATGAATTTATGGCAGCTTTGTATTATCGCCGCATTCTACATGTTGGTTCGATGGTCGGCGCGGCTAAGGCTCGACTCGCTGAAGTAGTGGGTCCCCACGGGCCGCCTTTTAGAGGGTGGCGCGTGGACCTGAGTGTCGATTGGTCCATATCGGTGGGAGCGTAGAGCCCCTCGATTGATGATACATCGATCCCGGTCACCACACGGGACCGATGGGCCAACGCTCAGGCGTCGAAGACCTGGATGGCTCCCAACCTCAGTGCGACGGCCAGCTAAGTCGGGAGAGTTTTCGTGCTATGGATTTGAGAATGGTTTTATATTATCAGCTATTTTGACATTGATTGCTGATGAATTTATGTTTCAAAAAGTTCTTTAAAAATGTATTTTTGCTAGAATTCTAGTATTTTTGGAAAAAGTTGGAAAAATTATTTTAAGCAGTTGGTATTTATATACTTTATATACATCTCAGATTTTAGTATTTGAAATTATTAAGCCACTACCGACCAACCGAATGTCGGTCAGCAGTCGTAGGAGCAGGACCCTAGATTGCTTGATCGAGTATAGAGCTAGTCAGGGTTGAGTCCAGGACTGCAGTGGGTCCCTCTTTCTTTCTTTCTTTCTTGTTATTGGTGTCATGATCTCGTAGCGGTTGTACACTACCAAAATTAGAGTGATTATATTTATTGTATTTATGTATTTGAACATGTACTTGGTGAAAAATTGTAAATTGTGATTTAGTAGGGTCCGATTTTTGTTTAAAAAGCAGTGGTGTCGGGCTTTCAGGTTAAAAGGGAATTTTAAGCGATGGGTGCCACATTTACCTCGGTAGAAAGGGCATGGGTGTGGCATCTTTTTGTATCGTAGTCAGTATGGGTTGAGATATCCCTGGTTGGTAGAGATCACGGGTTGTGATCTGAGCCTAAGTTTAGAAGTCAGTGTCTAGACTTAGAGGTTTAGTAGGATTAGACGAGAAAGTTAAGGGCCCGTGAGAAGTATTAAGAGTCTCCAATCTGGTTAAAACCCTAAGTTGCGTATTGGGAATAAGGTTGGTAGTAGGTTTTGACATTTGCGGCGAGAGGTTGAGCGCTGCTGCGTGATCGAGGGATCACTGAGTTGAGATATTTATCGAATTGGTTTTATCCAAAAATAAGTTAACTTAAAAGTTGCCAAAGAAGGCATTTGGCATTCTCTTTGTTGATCGCACACGATGATTTGCGCTTTGATTTGAAAGATACTTTGGACATACGTGCTTAAGAATATGTAGATTAGCCCGTGAGTAACCAGGTCTTCTTTATCACCTTTGTGATTACAAAGGTGTGTTATGATGTGACATTGATTCGAGTTTGATTTGTCGGACTTTTGGATGAATTATGTGACTCCTCTAAGGTGTAGTTTAGTTGTGTTTAAATAGAGGAGAAGATCGGACTTGCATTTTTCATCAATGGAATTTTTGAGTGTCTTAAGGATTTTTGAGTAATGGAACCAAGGCGTTTGAGGCGAGTCGAGGCGAGGACCTCTTCCAAGGGTATAATAGAGAAAGAGTAGAGATATTTCTCTGGAAGAGCGCACAAAAGAGGAAGAAGAGCAGAGAAGAGAAGTGGAGGAGCAGGAGAAGGAGAGAGGAGGAACGAAAGAGGGAAGAAGAGATGGAAAACCAATAATCGCTCAGTACCACTCTAGCTCTACTCTTGTCGCCTCGAAAGATCTTCTAGTTCTATTATTGCGACTCGGTAACCAAGAACAAGCAATGAGTCATGTTTATGTCCCACAAGCTCGTTATGTGGTAACTATGAATACCGAGATTTTAGCTCTATAGTTGCTTCGGATGAGGAATATCTACATGGAGCGCTTTTCACCTGACGGCGAGTCACATGCGAGGTGAGCGAGGCGTATGGAGTTCACGAGGGAGTTTATAGATCGCATATGATGATGCCCATGCGAGTCCTTAACTATGGTGCAGCCGGTTGAGCAATGGAACCGGGAAAGGTTGAGCCGCAGAAACCGAGACAAGGATGAGGTTCGATGAGTTATATGAGACTTGTGAATAGTGGAATAACCCTGTTTGTACTACCACTTGCAGTGCTTGAGATGTTTGTATTCCACTTGTGTATCTCCAGTATGGTGTATTTCTACTTATGAATAAGAAGTTGCTTTTCTTCTGGATTGTGGAAAATACAAGATTATTTTATTATATGAGTTTTGGAAGTGAGGAAGCCAGAGTAACACATTAGAAGAGTGTTGTATACCGTGTATAACACCGTATAAGAGGAATCAGGTTCACTTTGATCATCAGCAGATACTTGGATATCCTAATACAGTATTGTTATTTACTATTGAGCATATTTGGAACAAGAGAACAGATTTGGAACAAGTAAGTGAAATTCAGGTGATATCGAGTTGATGTATGCTAAGGAAATTTCGAGGACGAAATTTTCTTAAAGGGGGAAGGATTAGTAATACCCACGAACCTTTCGGATACTAGTTGGAAAATATATTGAGAATATTACTCAGGGATTCATGAGGAATTTTTCTACAGAGTAACCTTGTGGAGAAACCCCAAGTGGAAAGAACAAGGACCTAAGTGTGAAAGTTTATAAAAGATTTTTTGGTTAAAGAGTAATAGAAAAGGGATTGATATGAAATGTTTCTGAAAACCAAGGACTGAAAGGTAAGGCGGTAGGGACCTTTTTGAAATATTGTGTTATACTTCAAGGACCATTGGATAATTTGAAAGGATCTTTTGAGAATACTATTTTATAATTCAGGGATCATTTGTGAGTTTTTCAGGGACTGTTTTGTAAGAATTTATGTTTTGAGGGACTAAATGTAAATTTCGGCTGAATCATAAGATTGGAGAAAAATCTAGAGCTTGAGTGTTGTTCATCTTCTTCTCCACCATTTTGCTACAGTAACCCGTGAGAGAAAAATAAAATAAAAATGAAATTGAAAAGGAAAATGGGAGGCTTGAAGGAGTTTGGAGCTTGGAGAATGCCGGAGAAAGTTCACCGGAGTGTTTGTTTGCTTGGTAAGGATTTCTTGGTGTTGTATTTTCATGTATGTATGCATGTATGTATTTTTGGGTGATTTTGGAGAAATAATGGAATTTGTTTTGAGGAAATCATGATGGGTTGATGAAGGGTGTTGTTATAAATTATTTTTGTGTTGAAAAACCTAGTATTTGTGATGGAAATTGCTTGAAATGGAGATGAGTTTAGCCGAATTAGCATGCAGCAATCTGAGTAGCACGAGATTAAAAATTTGGTTTAGTTAATTAAATTGATGATTTTTGATGATTAGGAGGTTAATGATAATGGTTAGATTGAAATGGGTTGGAGTTAGCCAAGTTGAATTGGTTGGATCTAACCAAGTTGGATTGAATTGATTTTGGTTGAGTTGGGCTCGATCAAATCAGTTGAGATAGTTTTCAGGGTTTGGTTCAGTTGATTTGGGTTAGGGTTTTAGGGGCTGAACCAAGTTGGTTCAATGGATTTTTGAATAAGAATTGAGTTGGTTTAAGCTGGTTCAGTTTGATTGAGTTTGGTTCAGTCGCAATTAAGCTTGGTTCGAGCTGCAATTGAGTCTTTGGCTTCAATGGAATTGAGATTTGTTCAGATTGGTTTAACTGTGTTTAGTCTAAATTGAGTTGGTTTAAGTGCAATTGAAAGCCAGTTGGATTATGCAAGGTCGGATTTTAACCGATTGGAGTGAGTGGGCCCAATAGAGAGTTGATTATTATTTTTGTATTTTCTTTTGAGTTTAAATATATTATTTATTTTTATTATATTATTCTGTTAGGTGTTGTTCAGTCTTGGGAGGGAGTTCCATGTCTAGCAAGGAACCCAAGGACACCAGGTGAGTTGGTAGTGGCTATTATTTTAAATAATTGTTTAATTATTATTATTTTGAAATAATTATTTAATGGCTAGTATTTTGAAAATAATTGTTTAAGTATTTCTTTTTATCATGTTTAATTAGGCGATAATGTTGAGGTATACATGATATTTATTTTCCGTTGATGTTCCTGACAACCGTATTGATACATCAATTCCGTATAATTTTACGTATTTATGAATAGTATAAATACATGTATATGTGATTTAATTATTCGGTTCATGAATTTATTTTTGGATGGTTATATATGCTTTGATTTGGAATGATTTGTGAAATCATGTGCGTGTATTAAAATGTTTTACCGACAATATTTGTGGGACTGGTTTTCATTCCTGGCATAGGAATGGTATTTTGTATTTGGATTTTACTGATATTATGCATGTATCAGATCTGTGAATGTCCCGGATAAGGACCATGTGATATGATTTATCAGGTTTGTATTATTGCCGCATCTACATGTTGGTTTGGATGGTGACGAGCTGGCTAAGGCCCGACTGCTGCAGTAGTGGGTCCCCACGGGCCAGCCTTTAGAGGTGGCGTGGTGGACCTGAGTGTTGATTGGTCCATATCAGGTTGGAGCGTAGAGCCCTGATTGGATGATACATCGGGATCCCGGGGTCACCACACGGGACCGATGGGCCAACGCTCAGTGCGAAGACATTCGACGGCTCCCCAAACCTAGTCGCGACGGCGGCTAAGTCGGGGAGAGTTTTCGTGCTATGGATTTGAGAATGGTTTTATATTATCGGTTATTTTTGACATTGATTTATGATGAATTTATGTTTCAAAAGTTCTTTAAAAATGTATTTTGCTAGAATTCTAGTATTTTTGGAAAAGTTGGAAAATTATTTAAGCGATGGTATTTATATACTTTATATACTATCGTATTTTAGTATTTGAAATTATTAAGCCACTACCGACCAGCCCGAATGTGTCTGAGGTCCAGGAGGCGGGACCCTAGATTGCTTGATCGAGTATAGAGCTAGTCAGGGGGTTGAGTCCAGGACCTAGAGTGGGTCCCTCTTTCTTTTCTTTCTTTCTTGTTATTGGTGTCATGATCTTGTAGCGGTTGTACCCGCAAAATTAGAGTGATTATATTTATTGTATTTATGTATTTGAACATGTACTTGGTGAAAAAAATTGTAAATTGTGATTTGTAGGTCTGATTTTTGTTTTAAAAAGCAGAGGTTATCGGGCTTTCGATTAAAAGGAATTTTAACTGATGGGTGCCACATTTACCTCGGTAGAAGGGGTGGGTGTGACATGTTTTGATTGAAAACTAGGAGATATTCCAAAAAGAAAACATAGTACTGGGCTTTTGATAGAAAATAAAAAAAAGGAGATATTAAAAAAGAAAACATAGGATTAGGATTTTAATTGAAAAAATTGAGGCATTCAAAAAAGACACTTAGGATTAGAGTTTTGATTTAAAAATTGTAGACATTCCGAAACGAAAACAAATGATTATGGTTTTATTCAACAATTAAAAACAGGAGACATTCCGTAGAAAGAAACATAGGATTAGGGTTTTAATTAATAGATAGGAGACATTCCTAAAAGAAAACATAGGATTAGGGTTTTGATCAAAAGATAGGAGACATTCCAAAAAGAAAAGACAATCTAGAAAAAAAGCATAGGATTAGTGTTTTGATTCAAAACAGAAAAATAGGAGACAATCCAGATAAAAACATAGGATTAGTGTTTTGATTCAAAAATACGGGGCATTCCGAAAAGAAAATAGAGGGTTAGGGTTTTGATTGAAAAATAAAAGACATTTTGAAAAAAAAATAGGATTAGGGTCTTGATTTGCCGATAATCGTAGACATTCGGATATAAAAACATAGGATTAGCGTCTTGATTAAAAAATAGGAGATATTCCAAAAAGAAAACATATTAGGGTTTTGATTTAAAAATATGAGACTTCCAAAAAGAAAACATTGGATTAGGTTTTTGATTCAAAATAGAAAAATAGTTGACAGTGGATTAGGGTTTGAATTAAAAACACAAAAAAAGGTAACATTCCAAAAGGAAAACAAAGGATTAGGGTTTTGATTAAAAAATATGAGAGATTCCGAAAACATAGAACTAGGTTTTTAATTGAAAACCGAAAAATTGGTGACATTCTAAAAAGAAAACAGATGATTAGGGTTTTGATTCAAAAGTAAAATATAGGAGATAATTAAAAAAGAAAAATTGGATTAGTGTTTTGATTCAAAAATAGGACACATTCTGTAAAAAAATCATAGGATTAAAGTATTAATTCAAAAATAGGAGCCATTCTCAAAAGAAAATATTGAATTAGAGTTTTGATTCAAAACCATAAAATAGGAGATATTCCTGAAAAAACATAGGATACGTGTTTTGATTAAAAAACAGAAAAATAGGAGACATTTTAAAAAAAAAAAATAGATTAAGGTTTTGATTAAAAAATAGTAGATATTCCAAAAAGAAAAACATAGGATTTGGGTTTTGAATGCAAAACATACGAGAGATTCCATATAAAATTAGGGTTTTGATTCAAAAATAGAAGACATTCCAGAAAGAAAAATTAGGATTATGTTTTTGATTGAAAAGCAACAAATTGGAGACATTTTGAAATAAAAACATACGATTAGGATTTATATTAAAATAGGAGATATTCCAAAAAAAAAACATTGGATTATGATTTTCATAAAAAAAATTGGAGACATTCCCAAAAGAAAATGTTGGATTAGGGTTTCGATTCAAAGTCAAAAAAGAGGAGACATTCTGAACAGAAAATATTCTATTAGCGTTTTGATTTAAAAATAGGAGGCATTCCACAAAGAAAATAGAGGATTATGGTTTTGATTGAAAAATAGTAGACATTTAAAAAAGAAAACATAGGATTAGGATTTTTATTCAAAACCAACAAATAGGACACATTTCGAAAAGAAAACATAGGATTAGCATTTTAATTGAAAAATAGGAGACATTCCAAAAAGAAAACATAGGATTAGTGTTTTGCTACAAAAATAAGAGACATTTTAGAAACAAAACATAGGACTAGGGTTTTGATTTTAAAATAGCAGACTTTCAGAAAAGAAACGTAGGATTGGATTTTTTATTGAAAACTGAAAAAAATAGGTGACATTTTGAAAATAAAATAGAGGATTATTTTTTTGATTCAAAACAAAAAAATAGGGGACATTTCTATAAGAAAACATAGGATAAGGGTTTTGATTTAAAAATAGGAGATATTCCAAAAAGGAAACAATTGATTAGGATTTTGATTCAAAAATAGAAGGCATTACAAAAAGGAACTATAGGATTAGGTTTTTGATTGAAACTCAAAAGAAAGGAGACATTCCAACAAAAAAAACAGAGCATTAGGGTTTTTGATTAAATATTGAAGATATTCCAAAAAGAAAACATAGGGATAGGATTAGGGTTTTGATTAAAAAATAGGAGACATTATTAAATGAAAATATAGGATTAGTGTTTAGATTCAAAAATGTCAGACATTCCAAAAAGGAAACATAGGATTAGAGTTTTTATTTAAAACCAAAAAGTAAGAGACATAACGAAAATAAAACATATTATTAGGGTTTTGATAGAAAAATAGAAGACATTATGAAAAAAAATGAACATAAAATTATTGTTTTGATTCAAAAATACAATACATTCCGAAAAAAAAAATATAGGATTAAGTTTTCATTCAAAACAGAAAAATATGAGACAGACCGTAATGTAAACATAGGATTAGGGTTTTGATTCAAAAATATTAGACATTCCAAAAAGAAAATATATTCTTATAGTTTTGATTCAAAACCAAAAAGTAGTAGATATTTCAAAAAGAAATTATAGATTACGATTTTAATTCAAAACCATAAAATAGGAGACATTCCAAAAACAAAGTATAGGATTAGGATTTTGATTAAAAAAATATGAGGCATTCCGAAAATAAAACAAAGGATTTGAGTTTTGATTCTAATGCGAAAAATAAAAGACATTCTGAAAAGAAATCATAGGATTAAGGCTTTGATTAAAAAATAAGAGGCATTTTGAAAAGAAAAATATTTGATTAGGGTTTTGATTTAAAAATTAAAAAGTAGGAGACATTCCAAAAAGAAAACATATTATTATGGTTTTGATTTAAAAATAGCAGAAATTACGAAAGGAAAACATAAGATTAGGATTTTGATTCAAACCTGAAAATTAGAGGACATTAAAATATAGGAGACATTCCAAAAAGAAAACATTGGATTATTTTATTGATAAAAAATAGGAGACGTTCTTAAAGTAAAACATAGGACTAGGATTTTCATTAAAAATTCAAAAATAGAAGATATTAAAAAAAGAAACATAGGACTAAGGTTTTGATTAAAAAAAAAGAGACAATACAAAAAACAAACATATGATTAGGGTTTTGATTAAAAAATCGGAAACATTCTGAAAAGAAAACATTGGATTATGGTTTTGATTCAAAACCAATAAATATGAGACATTCTGAAAGAAAAACATAGGATTATTTTTTAATACAAAATAGGAGACATTCTAAAAATAAACCATAGAATTAGAATTTTGATTGAAAAATAGAAGACATTCAGCAAAGAACGCATCAGATTAGGTTTTGATTGAAAAATAGATGACATTCTGAAAAGAAAAACATAGGATTAGGGTTTTTATTCTGAAATACGAGACATTCTGAAAAGAGACCATAAAATTAGAATTTTGAGTACATTTGAGGCACAACAAGATGGAGATTCCGTGTGGAATAGGAAAATTATCACTATCCGTTTTCAAGCTTTTGGACGGAAGCGTACTATGCACCACTTGGATTTTGCCAAGTACTTGGGGATTTATGATGATGAGTTTATCAACTCCATGCCCGGTAAGCGTCTTAAGCTTGATCTCCCAAGTGGACTGGGATGAAGCAACTATTGGGCGACTTTGGCAGGTGATGATCAAACACGAAAGGCCTCGCGCATGATTGACCCGGCACACAGATTCATTAATGCTTTGATTGCACAATCCATTTGGGGCCGGACCGATAGCAAGGGGGTTGTCACTCAAGCTAATATTTATACGATGTATGGCATCTTCGAGCGACGCCCTACTCACCTTGGCCACCTTGTCGCCGATGCATTTCTTCACAAGGGCTCGTATGCACGATTGGGAGCTATATTTATTGGGCCCTATGTGACTAGATTGATCCGTGGCATGGGTTTACTTGAGCAGACGCGAGGCATGACCGTTGTAGGAGGAACATTACCCCTCGGACCAGCCCACATACGGATGATAGGCTTGATGGTCGCACGTGGCAGACCCACACGCCACCAGACCACTGGTGAGTTTAGTCGATGTGATCGAGCACACAGAGTTAGACCCTGAGGGTGCGCCTGCTCCTACCCCCGGCTTTACATCTTTACCTGACTCTGACATGAGACTGAGGGGGCTTGAGGGCGAGGTTCGGGCTGTGCGTCAGGACCAGCGTGAGATTCGCGGCCCGGCTTTACGGATCATTGAGGGGACGAGCACGGCTCGAGGCGGATCTTCACCGTTTCATCACTTCCCTCACGTGGTTCATCCTCGCACCTGTAGGCACTTCTTCTACCGCCATGCCACCACCACCGAGCACGCAGTTGTGATGAGTAGCGAGCTTGTTGGACCTTGGACAAATATTGTTTACTTTTGCTTGCTTTGTTTTGTATTTTGTTAAGTTGGCATGGTTCTACCCTACCGACTTGTGTTGTCAAACTTTAGTTTATTTTCAACTTTGTGTTTTTGTTGACTACTCTCTAGTTTTCCCCTTGTGCTTGTATTTTTAAATCTTTGTGGAATGATGATGTCCCCTTTTTGCCTTGCAGGGCATTAAGGGAATTTGATTGGCTTTCCTGGTTTTAATTGAGGTCGGACGGGATATGTATTGCTCACCACACATTTTCTCATGTCCTACCTCACGACGAGCACAAGTTGAACCCGGGAGTTCGTTTTCACCCTCCTTTATTATTTGCATTGCTTCATCTTGCATATTTTTCATGATTAGTGTACATTGAGGGCAATGTACAACACTAAGTGTGGGGATGGGTGTATTTCATGTTTTAGGATCATTTGCTACATGCTAGTGTTACCTATGATGGCTTTGTTCATTCTTGTAAGATTCTTTTAGCTTGGACTAATGATTGATGTGAGTTACTTGTTTCTATGCTTTATTGAATCCTGTTTTACCCCTAGTATTGTCATGTGCACTAAATTTTTTGTCGATTCCCTGGGAATAGCCAATGTGACTACTCTCCAACTCTCGTGTGTGCGTAACACACTACTTTAAGTACTTGGCCTTAGAACACTAAGTTCTTTCCTTCAATGGACTCTTAAGAACTTCTAAGTCTTGTTGAGCTAATCCTAATTTTGTGGCATGTAGTGTACTCTGAAGATGTGATCTAGTGTGAATGAAAAAGAAAAGAAAAAAAATGAAAAAAAAATAAGTCTATGTCAGTATTCCTCCGCTATTGAAGCATGAATGCGTCTATGTGGACTGTAATCGAGTAGTTGGGTGGCTCTTGTGCCTAACCAGCATGTGCATCCTCCAGAAAGATTTCAAAATGATTTTCTTGCAGTCTACATTAGTCGGACTTGAAAAAAAAATAGGAAATGAATGATGAAATGAAAATAAAACCTGGTGATCTTTTTGAGTACCTACCAAAGGTTTTGAGTGGAAAGTGGACTTAGTTTCAAGGTATAGAATTAGAAGGATCTTATTTGGCCACTGAAGTAGCACTTAGTAGTTTAAGACTTCAAATTCTTTGTAAGTGTAGTGATTAGCATCTAGAATTGTACTGATTGAAGTCCTTAGGCTAGACCAGATCAGGGCATATGAGATATAAGATTTACTTACACGGCACAGACATATAAGGGGTGAGACAGGATATCTTTATTATGCTTATTGACTATGACTCAACATCTATGTATCATTGTCCATTGCTTTTGCAGTTTTATATTTACTTGACGCCAGAGGTAATGCATTTAGCCACTTCTCAGTCTCTTTGTTTTTCATGAGTTGTTTGCTTGGGGACAAGCAACGCTTAAGTGTAGGGATATTTGATAAGTGTCTAAATGTAGATGTTTTCATGTATATATCATATTCACTTTGCATGTATTTTGTGAGGTTTGATGCCCGTTTTGCGCTTAATCGTCTATTATTTGCTTTGTAAGGCATAAGGAAGCAATGGAGAACAAGACGATATCATTTGGGCGAAAAGAGAAGAAAACAAGATTTTCATACTAGCCCCATACTACCCAGTATGGGGGCCGTATGCACTGTAGCAGCGGATTGATTTGTAGTGTCTGCCCAGATTTCCATACTACCCAGTATGGGGGCCGTATGCACCCCGTATGGATCGTGAATCTAGGGTTTTTTGGTGCTATATGACCCCCATATGACCCGTATGCCTCGGGGGTTATAAATACCAACTTTTAGGGCAGAAAAAGGAACTTTTGGCTGGACCTTTTCTTGGCCGACTTTGGGGAGATCACTTGGGAGATTTTGGGCGACCTTGGGAAGGAGAAGAAGGGCAAGCAAGTTAGAAGATCATTCAAGCCCAAGGTCCAAGACTCTCAAGGCAAGAAGGCAACATTATTCAAGGGGAGATTTACCACGATTTGAAGGAAGGAGACCCGCGGCTAAAGAAAGCATCATTTTGGCACTCTTTCGGTGAGGAAAGTGTCATTTAGTATATTCTTCACCTCCTCCTTCACCATTTCATCTAGGGAGTGTCATTTATGCTTTTGTTTCATGTTTTGTTTGTTTGCATTGCTTGTTATGGGATGATGACACACTAGACCCGCAAGGCCACCGGGTGTTGGTGAACCTTGGGGGGTTTTATCATGTATGTTGGATGATAACTTGTTAATTCCATGCTTGGGTAATTTTGAGATTTAATCCATTGATTTCATTGCTAAGTGCTACACTAAGGATAAATCCGTAGCTCTTTTATGAATGATGCATGTAGATGTACCTTGCTCGCATGTATTAAGTCGTAAATAGATTAAAAGGGGATGCTTGTATCATCACGCAGAGAAATTTGGTGCTTGGTAGCCCTCCATGTAGGTTTAATCCGAAGAAGAGTAGGTTTAATCCTAAGTGAGATATCCTCGTACTCATTGCAATCGTAGGAATGTGGATTTGGAAAAAATTCCTATCCATGTTCGTATGGGATTAGGGTTCAATCGCCGAGAAATCGGGGTTGTTCTAATCTTGGAATCTCATGGTCCATTTTACCCTTGCATCTTTAGATCATCATCCATGTTGCATGACAACCCCTCAAGGGGATCCTTATCCATAGTCCTTTGCACCTCATTGATTTTCTTGCTTGCTTATTGCTTGTTCACTCTAATTTGGTCATAATCTTGTTTTAGCTTTATTTACATCTAGTAGAGTAAAAATCCATCACTTGAGATCTTAGGCTAGATAATAGCTCGAGAAGGAGTAATAGGAGATCCTTAGCCCCGTGGAATACGATCCTCGTGTCTTCACACGAGGTATTATTGGCGATCCCGTACACTTGGGGGGAAGCAATCACGCCCTGGCACGATGGGAGCTGGTACGACGTACCAAGGAGCGTGACATTGTTTCATGACTGAGAGGGAAGAGAGGTTCTCTTCCTAATTTAGAAGATTTTCTAAGTATTTTGACGAATAATATCATGTAAACTTAAGAGTCTTCTAGAAGGTTCATGAGAAAACATGAACTTAGTAGAGTCTTCTAGATAAGTCTAGAAATATGAAAAGTTGTCTTTGTATGTAGAGTAATCTAGAGTCTTCGCCATCATCCTAGAAAAGGGAAGTTTCTAGGAAGGAGGGAGAAACCTAGATATTTCTTGGATTTGTATAGAGTAATATAGAATACTCTAGAAGGATATTATGGGCCGTTGGATCAAATAGATCTCGGCCGTCCATTAGGGCAACCTTGGCCTATAAATAGCCAAGGGTTCTTCATTTGTAATCATCAAGTTTCCCAAGTGCACGGGTTTGTCGAAGTAATAATCCCGGATGAGCGGGTATCAAATCCACAGGGAGTAGGGAATAAAAACACTCAATTCGCTTCTTAGCTATGTGAAAGATCAGTAGTGATAAGTGTGACAATGATTCAATTCTCAAAGTAAAAACAACAAGTAAGAGAGCACGAGTAAAGGAGAAGGTAAGGCAATCGATAAAGATGGGGTACCCGGATAATGCTCCGCCTATGATAATCGTTTCAAGTGCAAGAACCCTCTATTATGCTTCCTAATCAATGCAATAGTGAGTCGTGGAAATCCTTAAATACATAGTCCCAAATCTAAGGTCAACTATGCCTAACTATATACATGTACCGGAGGAGAAATCGAACAATCTCAACATCTCACACTCGTATAGAGTTGCAATGAGCTCTAGGGATTCCAAGTGATAAATCTCTTTCTAATTATAGACCTAACCCTTTGGTCTAAGTGGAAGGTCCCTAACCACGATTAAGCCCTAGATACTAAGATCACCTCAACTCTTCACTCCGTTGCACTCGCAACTAAGCCCCAGCGGAGGGTCATCCCTTAGACCATTCACTCTATTATGGCCGCAAAAAACTCGAGGAACGGAGATACAATCTATCACGTCAGGGGGGAAAGGGGACGCTCCTGTACCTCTCGACTCACCCTCTCAACCCTCTCCAACCTAGCTTTGTCTAACGCTCGTGGTGTGTCACTCACTCACAAAGTTACCAACAAGAACTCTCAACCCTAGTGTCAATCTAGGGGAAATGTTCATACAATCAAGAATTCAAGGTTGGAACTCACAATAAACATCAATTAATTGAAAGCTTAATAAAGAGATTCAATGAAACGAATACATCCTAGGGTTCACAAATACCCAAGTACCCACTAGTGGTTTAGCTCTCCATGAAGCTAAGTACAATCAAAGAAATAGAATGTAAAAGCAATGAATCCATAGAAAATCCCCTCGATGGTCGTGCTGATGGTCTTGTGGAGAGTCTTCTACTCGTCGCAAGGGATCCTTTGTCCAGCCTAGGATACATCTCGCCAGATCGGTGCCGAGGAAAGCTCTCCTAATAACCTTCTTCCAAATTACGCGCGATGTCGGAGCCGTAGAACCTCTCCAAAAAGCTAGCCAATACCCCTCAAACCCTAGCCGAAGCCCTCTCTCAAGTTAGGGAAAAGATGGAGAAAAGAATACTAAAATCGGGGCTGATTCGGCTTTAAATAGCGTTGGAATCGGGCGACTACACCGACATGGATGCTTCACGCGCCCGTGGGGAATTTCCACACGGGCGTGGATAATTTCCACACGCCCGTGTGGATTCTCTGAACTCCTGTTTCTCGGCCAGCTGTGAACATTACTGCTACAGTACTTGGTACCGTGTTGCTGTAGTGCTCTGCTATAGTGTCCGGCCTGAATAGCTTCCCGAATCCATACTTTAATCGGAGTAACACAAACAAGCACACGTTCACGTTGTGGATCACTTGCTTCTTCAATGATAGGTAAGTTGGTGGAGCTCTTGTTCTATGTGCATAAGTCGGAATGCTCGAGTGTGACTGCCTTTGTACCCCTCCAAATGGATGTGCCAAACTCGAATAAGAGGAGGTTGGCACACACTCTAGCATTGTGATCCACATTGGCTTCTTTCCTTCATACTCGGCCTCACAAACCTACCTGCATAAAAGTAACATAAAAACACACATATTAGTGTAAAAACCTGAGAAAAGTAATGCTCAACATAAGGAAAGAATGCTTCGCATTCATATCACACAAGCACTTATCAAACACCCCCATACTTAAGCTTTGCTTGTCCTCAAGCAAAAAAATTAAAACGTTATGTGCATCAATGAAGAAAATATTGAAAGTGCTTGGCCTTAGGTTCACCAAAGTATACAAAGAGAGTATTCTACAAGTAAGGGGAAATTTCAACACTAAATACGAAAAATCAATGCTCTAACTAAAAACTTGAATAAAAAATGATACAAAACCCAAAATCGTGTACGTGTGTGAACTCACTCAAGTCAACCCAAAGTATACTCCTCAAAGTTCTAATTACAAGGGACTTATTTATCTACAAAAGCGACAATAATTTCAAAGATGGTAGTAGCTTCACATATCCTCTAAGGTAGCCCTCTTCAAAGCGGTTGCTAAGATGGCTTTCACAGTTTCGAGGTGGTTGCTCTTTCTACTGGAGTGGTAGCTTTCACTCATCCTATGAGATAGCTCTTTCTCTCATTAGGGTATAGCTAGTATCCGACTTATGAGAGTAGCTTCATACTTCATAGGTGGTACCTCTTTCCACCCAACAAGCACATATAAACAATAAAACTTTTTTTTTTAAGAATTCAACACAAGAAACAACTATCAACTATAACTAGTCCCTTTAACATCAAACTTAAGTTTCCAAAAGAGTCTAATAAGTGAGTAGTGTAACAAGTATAAATCGGGCAAAAATTCCTAGACATTCAAGCAAAACTAGAGCATGAAAACATTCAATGTTAAAAATTCTCCTAAACTCATGAATACAATCCTTGCAACAAAGGTGAACTGCCATTGGCTATAATAGCATATATCACTCAAGAACAATAGAAAAGAATGTGTGCACTATGAAACCCTACCCCACACTTAAGTTGTACATTGTCCCCAATGTACACAAGCAAGCTCACTCAAAATAAATATCATTCAAAAGCAAATGTGGGAGAAGCAATCAAAACAATACTCCCCTGACTCCTAGTGATGTGTTTGATGAAGCTAATTCCATGGGGGTAGTGTTCCGATGGGTTGTGAAGCTCACACGGCTAAGTGCCTAAGCACCGTGGCCGTGCCCATGACTAAGTCCCAATTCCCAAGAAGACAAGACCATCTGCACGCATACACGAGAGGGTTTAGTGAAGCTCAATAAAAACAAAATGAACTTTAGTATATATAAAAGATAGACAATAAATACAACTCGAGATGCAAAATGAAAATAAACTCAGAAGGAGAATCCTTTCTGAGTAAACAAGTCTAAAAAAAATGCAACATAAAGAAAATGCGGAAAAACAAAGTCAAATGTCGGTGTCGAGCTCGGGCTCCAGTGCTGCTCCTGCTGGTGAAGATGCACATGGTGGGTCCACCGGTGCAGGGGTAGGGGATGAGGGTGCTGGAGGAACTGAGGGTCTGGATCTCAATAAATCTCGTAGAAAGTCGAACCGGGCCATAAGATCTGTATACTACGCTGACTGTATAGCGCGGAGCTACGCCATCTCGGTCTGAATTTCTCTCACAATGCTCTCAAGCCTCTTAATACGGTCATAAGCTCGAGGACTCTGTGCTGCGGGAGGTCTGGGAATCTGCAGGGAATCCTCCACTGTATCTCCTTCGCTCCTGGCGGTCTCTGGGGTAGCTGTAGTAAGAATATAGACCCCTGGCCCACATCTCCGTACCAACCCCATCATCCTAATCGTATCAAACGCAAGAGGGATAGGCACAACTGTCCTCTCAGCACCCCACGTAAAGCATCCCCCAAACCCATTCCCAAAATGAGCCTGGTGATGTAGGGCCAGCAAATAATAAACCCACTCTCACAGACTGACCCTGGTACCTCAGAATATTTGCTAATATGCACCCCAAGTGATTCGGCACATTGCAGGCCATGGAGTATAAAAAGAGCAAATCTTGCTTGGTCAGAGCAGCTGTGTTATTGGCTCGACCGACACGTAAGCTCGCCGATAGCGTGTGCAAATACCGTGAGCTGAACCGGGATAGGCTAGTGGCCTTTGATAACCCCTGTTCATACTCCCCATGTCCACACAGAATCCTATACGCATGATGTGGAGTCACTGATTCTGGAAAATCTGGCGGTAATCGTGTATACTCCATTGTACCTGTATAAGCGACATCGTACAGGCCCGTCCGAATTGAAAACTCAGTGACACTCATGGAAAATGGATGTCTAAATGCCCGAAACTGTATAGCCTCCGTAGTGTCAAATCTCCCATGCATCAACCGAAACTCAAAAGACGCTAAAACCTCAAACGTCAATGCGCGGTAAGCTGGCTCACTGATCGTCAGTAGCCTCCTCCAGCTTCCTACTACTAGCATCTCATCAATTTTATTGGCCAGCTCATCACCCCGCTAAATATCTCCTAGCACATGCAATTCCGCGAAACAAGTCTGACCAAAACCGAGTGCTGAAAGTCTCTCAAATTGAGTCTGATGCTCGGGATTTGAGAAATCAAAGTGTAGTGGCTCGGGTGGGGTGACTCTGAGATGCTTTACTTCATTCTTCTTCCTGCGAGGTGCCATACCTGTAGTACAAAAAGAGGAAAATGATCAAAGAAGCTCAAAAGTAGTATACTGCAGAATTCCAGACCGGCTTGTGGAAAGAGGATAAAAAGGTTACCGATGAAATAAATGCAAAAACTCTGAGAATCGGCAAGATATGCGACGAAAAATCCTCCAAAACAACGATGATCAGTCGAGAAGATGATCAGAAGTGGTTTTTAGGCGACTGTAGAGGAGGGATGAGACAATTCAAAAGGTTTTTAAGGAAAAAATCGCGTCTCTTGGAATTCTGTGCATCCCCACGGGCATGTGGAAATTACCCACGCCCGTGCGCCTCATAGGAGAGCTTCACAGGGGCAGGTGCACGCCCCTGGGCGCTCTCAGGAAAAATTCTCAATGACTCTGAACGATCTCACACGGGCGTGCGGAAAATACCCACGCCCGTGCGCCCGACCCACAGGGGCAGCCGCACACCCCTGTGGCTTCTCTGAACATCCGAGAAGAATGCCAAGTGTTCTGCACACCCGTGCGGAAATTCCGCACGGGCGTGGACATTCACATGGCCAACTCACAGGGGCAGGCGCATGCCCCTGTGTCTTCTCGGGATGGAAAGACTCCTCTACAGAGTTTCGCACGGGCGTATGGAAATTACCAACGCCCGTGTGTGGTTCACAAGGTCGCCCACAGGGGCGAGTCCACGCCCATGTGTGCTCTCAGGGTAATCTGCCCAACTCTGCACGAATTGACACGCCCGTACGAAAATTACCCACGGGTGTGTGACAGTCGCGTGGTCGTTCGCAGAGGCAGCCGCACATCCCTGTGCCTTCTTTGGATGAGCTCGTAGTGTAAATCCACGGGCGTGCGGAAATTCCACACGCCCGTGTGTTTTCTTTGGATGCCTTAGAAAAATCTGCAGGCTCTGCAGAAAATCTCTAAACATGTTTACACACTCAAAGCCTGCTCTATTATGCAAATTTTACCAGTGAAAAACATGAAATAGAGCTCAAATGACCAAACTTCGCCAATTCCACATGAAACACACAATGACTTTAAAAACCCACAATAAAATCGCAGCACAAACATCTAAAAATTAAGACACCAACACATAACAATTTATTCATGTAAACAACCTAACTAAAAAATAAGAAAATAGTAAACACTTGGGTTGCCTCCCAAGAAGCGCTTGTTTTACGTCACTAAGCTTGACGTACCTTGTCTTACCTCACGGGGGTTCATAGATGAAGGTTGCCTTCTTACCCATAGCTTGAAAGCATGATGTGCAGAATCTCTTGAGGATAGAGGATGTATTATCGGGCTTGGGACCTCCTAGCAATGGTTCATCCAACTTCTTTGGTTCACGCACGTCTCTAACAGCCTTGGAGTGTTTCCGGTGGCGTCTCCTAGCCCTCTTCATTTTCTGGAGCACCTTCTTCAAGATCCCCGGGGTAGATGGTACTTCTTCCGTCGATCCAAGCATCATTACTTCTTCATTGCCATCCTCTTGGTTGAACAAACCATCATATCACTGTGGATTGAATATTTCCTGCATGTATTCATCAACAATCTCATTAGTAGTGTCTAGAAAGTATAAAGTGTCATCAAAATCAAGAGAATGCCGCATGGCTTTAGCAAGGCGGTATGTGAGCTTGTTATATCCAACTCTCAATGTGAGCTCTCCACCATCCATGTCAATCAATGCTTTAGAAGTCTGTAAAAATGGTCTCCCAAGTATGAAGGGTACATCTGCATCCTCATCGACATCTAGCACTACAAAGTCAACCGGAAAAATGTACTTGTCCACCTTGACAAGCACGTCTTCAATGATGCCTCTCGGATGTCGCACTGTTCGGTCCGCTAGTTGCAAAGTCATCCGAGTAGGCCTAGGCTCGCCCAAGCCTAGCCTTTGAAAGAAAGTGTATGGCATGACGTTGATACTGGCCCCTGAGTCCGCCAATGTCATTTCTTCACCTTAATTGCCAATATTACACTGAATGATGAAGCTTCCCGGGTCTTTCTTCTTGTTCGGCATGTTCTTTTGCAATACCACCGAGCATGAAGCATCTAAAATCACTGAAGCACTTTCCTCCAACTTCCTATTGTTAGTCAACAAGTCTTTCAAGAACTTCGCATACTTAGGTATTTGGGCCAATGCCTCAACAAAAGGAATATTAATGTGGAGTTGCTTGAACAAACTCAGGAACTTCTTGTATTGTTCATCCCCTTGGTCATTTTTCAATCTAGAGGGATAAGGGATTCTTGGCTTGAAAGATGGGGGTGCCACCTCTTTCTCTTTGCTTGTTCCCTCTTCTACCTCTATAACCTCGGGTTTTTATTCTTTTGGCTTCTCACTCGGAAGCCTACCTTCAACCTCATGACCACTTCTCAAAGTGATCGCCTTCACGTGCTCTCTAGGATTGGTCTCTGTATTGCTCGGCAAGCTTTCATGTGGCCTTTCAGAGATAGACTTCGCAATTTGCCCCACCAGATTTTCAAGATTATGCAAAGAGGCGGTGTGGTTGCGAAGGGTAGACTCGACTAATTCAAACCTTGTATTTGTAGATTGTATAAATCTAGTCATGTGCTTCTCTAGGTCACTCATTCGGGTTTCAAAACCTGAGACTCTGTTTTCCACCTGAGGGGCTTGTTGTTGTTGTTGAAAACCCGGTGGCCCCATGGCCTTTTGTGGACCCTGATTACTCCATGAAAAATTGGGATGATTCTTCCAACCCGAATTGTAGGTATTGCTATATGGTTTTCCTTGAGGTCTCATGCCATTACCTACAAAATCAACATTCCCCACTGAAGAAACATCACCAATAGAGATTGGGCAATCGGAGGGAGCATGTCCTCCACCACAACCAGTATAATTAATCACAGCAGCCACTCTATTTGAAGTTAGAAGATCTAACTTATTACTCAAATTTTCCACTTGAGCCGCTAATGAAGTTACTGCATCTATTTCATGGAGACCGGCCACTTTCTTCTTCTCCCTAGCATTCCATTGGTTGTTGTTTAACCCCATTTCTTCAATCAACTGACGGGCCTCATCGGGGGTCTTGCTACCTAAGGTACCTCCTGCTGTCGCATCCAAGAGTTGCCTTGTACTCGGGTTCAAACCATTGTAAAAGGTTTGAACAATCATCCACTTCGGGAATCCGTGTTGCGGACACTTTCTCAAGAGCTCCTTGAACCTTTCCCGTGTCTCGAATAGAGACTCCAATTCCAACTGATCAAAGGTTAAGATCTCATTCCTAAGCTTTGCTGATTTTCCGGGAGGGAAATAACAGGATAGAAAAGTGTCCACCATCTCCTTCCAAGTAATAATTGACGCTCTGGGTAATGAGTGTAGCCACTGCTTCGCTCTCCCTTTTAGGGAAAATGGGAAGGCTCTCAATTTGATGGCATCTTCCGTCACCCCATTTATCTTCAGCATATCACACACCTCGAGAAAGCTCTCTATATGACTGTTTGGATCCTCATCGGCCAAACCATTGAATTGTACGGATTGCTGCAACATGTGGATGAATGCCGGCTTCAGCTCGAAGTTCTGAGCTATAATCGGGGGACGCACAATACTCGATTGTGTCCCCAACACTGAAGGTCTGGCATAATCGGATAATGTTCTTTTTACCGAGGTGCCATAATCTACAAAATTTGTAAGAAAATTGATCAAATTAGTTAATTAAGTAATGCTGTAGAAAACCACACGGTCATGTGGAATTTCCGCACACCCGTGTGGATCCACGGGGCGTGAAAAACACATGGTTGCGCCTCAAAAATCAAAAAATACACCTTTAAATAGCTTCTAACTTTGTTCTAACATGCATAATCATTCTAATTGTAGAAACAAAAAATTATTAACTAGTTTCATCGATTAAAATTAAGAATTAGCGAAGAAAACAAAAGATAGGGCTTACCGACGAGTTGAGATTGAAAACCTTGAATCGGTTGGAAATCCAAGTAAAATTCCTTCCAAATCGGTAATGTGAGGTTGGGAAATGATGTGAGAGTGCTCTCAGATGAATGGAGAATGTTAGAATGAAGAGGAACAGTGATCCTTTAAAAGGATCTCGGGCCTCTTGTCGTTCTGTACATCTGCACGAGCTTACAAAAATTACCCACGCCCGTGTACCTCCACAGGTGAGAGCAACAGGGCAGACGCGTGCCCTTGTGAGCTCTCAGGATATCACTCAATCTCTCTGAATGCAACCACACTGGCGTGCAGAAAAGACCCACGCCCCTGTGGGTTCTCTATCTAAGCGAGAAAAATCGCTATGTGTTTCGCACGCCCACACGGAAATTCTACACGGGCATGGACATTCACAGGCCCAACTCACAGGGGCAAGCGCACCCCCCTGTGCCCTCTTGTGATGGAGAAAGCTCTTCTGTAGAGTTTCGCACGGGCGTGCGGAAATTACCCATGCTCGTGTGTTTTTCACATGTTCACCCATAGGGACAAGCCCATGCCCCTGTATGCTCTCAGTATAAGTTGCGAAGTCTTTGCAATAAAATGCATGCCCATGCGGAAATTACCCACGAGCATGGGAAAGTTAGGAGGTCGCTCACAGGGGCGCGTCCATACCCTTGTGTCTTCTCTGGATGAGCTCGTAGTACAAATCCATGATAACATGTTTACACACTGAGTACAAATCCCGTGCGTTTTGTCTGGATGCCTTAAAAACCCTGTAGGCTTTGCAGAAAATTCGTAAACATGTTTACACACTCAGAGCCTGCCCTATTATGCAAACTATACCAGTGAAAAACATGAGAAACTAGGTCAAGTGGCCAAAATTTCACCAAATCCACATGAAAACACACGATAACATTAAAACCCCACAATAAAACATAGCAAAAGCATTTAAAAATCAAGACACCAATACTCAACACTTTATTCATGCAAACACTAAACTACAAACTAAGAAAACAGTAAACACTTGGGTTACCTCCCAAGAAGCGCTTGTTTTACGTCACTAAGCTTGACGTACCTTGTCTTACGTCACAGGGGTTCATAGATTAAGGTTACCCTCTTACCCATAGCTTGAAATCATGATGAACAAAGTCTCTTGAAGGTAGAGGGTGAATTATAGGGCTTGGGACCACCTAGCAAAGGTTCATCCAATTTGTTTGGTTCACGCGCGTCTCCAACAACCTTCGAGCATTTCCGGTGGTATCTCCTCACCCACTTTATCTTTCAGAGCATCTTCTTCATGATCCCTGGAGTAGATGGTACTTCTTCAGTCGAACCAAGCACCATAACTTCTTCATTTTTCATCTCTTGATGGAACAAACCCTAGTACGTGTCCGGATTAAACATTTCTTGCATATATTCAACATCAATTTCATTAGTAGTGTCTAGAAAATACAAAGTATCATCAAAATCAAGAGAATGCCGCATGGCTTCAGCAAGGCGGTATGTGAGCTTGTCATCTCCAACTCTCTATGTTAGCTCCCTGCCGTCTATGTCAATCAATGCCTTGGAAGTTTGCAAGAACGGTCTACAAAGTATCATAGGTACATCCGCATCCTCATCGATGTCTAGCACCACAAAATCTACAGAAAAAATGTATTTATCCACCTTAACAAGCACATCTTCGATGATACCCCTCGGATATCTCAATGTTCGATCTGCCAATTGCAAAGTCATCCGACTGGGTCTAGGCTCACCCAAGCCTAGCTTCTGAAAGAAGGTGTATGGCATGACACTGATACTAGCTCCTGAGTCAGCCAATGCCATTTCCTCACCCAAATTGCCAATATTACAAGAAATGATAAAGCTTCTCGGGTCTTTCTTCTTGTTCGGCATGTTTTTTTGCAACACCATTGAGCAAGACGTATCTAAGATCACTGAAGCACTCTCCTCCAAATTCCTGTTGTTAGTCAACAAGTCCTTAAAGAATTTTGCATACTTAGGCATTTGGGTCAATGCCTCAACAAAAGGAATATTAATGTGGAGTTGCTTGAACAAACTCAGGAACTTCTTGTACTGTTCATCCTCTTGGTCATTCTACAATCTAGAGGGATAAGGGATTTTTAGCTTGAAAAATGGGGGTACCACCTCCTTCTCTTTGCTTGCTCTCTCCTCAACCTCTATAACCTCGGGAATCTCTAGGATTGGTCTTGGTATTACTCGACAAGCTTCATTGTGGCATTTCTGATAGAGACTTCGCAATCTGCCCCACTTGATTTTCAAGATTATGCAAAGAGGCGGTGTGGTTGCGAAGTGTAGCCTCGACTGATTGAAACCTTGTATCTAACGATTGCACAAACCTAGTCAAGGCCTTCTCCAAATCGGTCATTCGGGTCTCTAAACTTGAAACTCAGTTTCCCATGTTTGGGGCTTGTTATTGTTGGAAACCCAGTGGCCCCATGGCCTGTTGTGGACCTTGGTTACTCTACAAAAAATTGGGATGATTCTTCCAACCCGGATTGTAGCTGTTACTATATGGATTCCCTTGGTTCCTCATTGCATTACATACAAAATAGACATTCTACACCAAAGATGCATCACCAATAGAGATCGGGCAATCGAAGGAAGCATGTCCTCCATCACACCTGGTGCATGTAGTCACGGCCGACACTCTATTCAAAGTTAGAAGATCTAACTTTTTACTCAATGATTCCACTTGAGCCGCCAATGAAGTTACTGTATTTATCTCATGGAGCCCGGCCACCTTTTTCTTCTTCCTAGCATTCCATTGGTAGCTATTTAACCCTATTTCTTCAATTAACTGATGGGCCTCACCGGGGGTCTTGCTAACTAAGGCACCTCCTACTGCCACATCCAAGAATTGCCTTGTACTCAGAGTCAACCCATTGTAAAAGTCTAAACAATCATCCATTCCGGGAATCCGTGTTGCGTGCACTTTCTCAAGACCTCCTTGAACCTTCCCACGTCTCAAATAGAGACTCCAATTTTGACTATATAAAGGATGAGATCTCATTCTTAAGCTTTACAAATTTTCCGGAAAGGAAATAACGGGCCAGAAAAGCTACTACCATCTCCTCCAATGTGTGACAAGATCCCCTTGCGTATATCCCACAAGTACACCGGTTTGTCGAAGTAATAATCCTGGGTGAGCGGGGTCGAATCCACAGGGAGTAGGGAGTAAAGATACTTAATTCGATTCTTAGCTATGTGGAGTATCAACAATGATAAGTGTGATAATGATTCAATTCTCAACAATTAAAAGCAACAAGTAAGATAGCAAAAGTAAGGAGGAGGTAAAGCAATCGATAAAGGTGGGGTACTCGGATGATGCTTCACCTAGGATAATCGCTTCAAGTGCAAGAACTGTCTATTATGCTTCCTAATCAATGCAATGGTGAGTCGTGGAAATCCTTACATACATAGTCCCAAATCTAAGGTCAACTATGCCTAACTCTATTCATTTCCCGAAGAAGAGATTAAATAACCTCTCAACCTAGCACTTGAATAAAGTTGCAATGAGCTCTAGGAATTCCAAGTGATAAATCACTTCCTAATTATAGACGTAACCGTTTGGTCCAGGCAGAAGGTCTCTAGACACAATTAAGCCCTAGATACTAAGATCCCCTCAACGCTTCACTCCATTGCACGCACAACTAGGCCCCAGTGGAGGTTCATCCCTTAGACCATTCACCCTATTATGGCCGTAAAGAACTCAAGGAACGGAGGTAGAATCTATCACGTCGGATGGGAAAGGGGACTCTCCTGTACATCTCGACTCACCCTCTCAACCCTCTCCAACCTAACTTTGTCTAACGCTCGTGGTGTGTCACTCACTCACAAGGTTACCAACAAGAATTCTCAAACCTAGTGTCACTCTATGGGAAATGTTCATACAATCAAGCATTCAAGGTTGGAACTCACAATAAACATCAATTTATTGAAAGCATAATAAAAAAGTTCAATGAAACAAATAAATCCTAGGGTTCACAATCACCCAAGTACCCACTAGGGGTTTAGCTCTCCATGGAGCTAAGTACAATAAAAGAAATCGAATGTAAAAGCAATGAATCCATAAAGAAACCCCCTCGATGGTCATGTCGATGATCTTGTGGAGAGTCCTCTACTCGTCGCAAGGGATCCTTTATCTGGCCTAGGATACATCTCGCCGGATCGATACCGACGAAAGCTCTCCCAATAACCTTCTTCCAAATGACGCGCAATGTCGGAGCCATAGAACCTCTCCAAAACCCTAGCCAATACCCCTCAAAAACCTAGCCGAAGCCATCTCTCAAGTTGGGGAAAAGATGGAGAAAAAGAATACCAAAATCGGGGCTGAATCGGCTTTAAATAGGGCTAGAATCGGGCAACTCCATGGGCGTGGACGCTACACGCTCCCGTGCAGAATTTCCACACGGGCGTGGATAATTTCCACACGCCCGTGTGGATTCTCTGTTTCTCTGATTTCTCGGCCGGTTGTGAACAGTGATGCTACAGTACTTGCTACAGTGCTTAGATGCAGTCTTCGATCTGAATAACTTCCGAATTCCATACTTTCATCGGGGTAACGCAAACGGGCACACGTTCACATTGTGAATCACTTGCTTCTTCAATGATATATATGTTGGTGGAGCTCTTGTTCTTATATGCATAAGACGGAATACTCGAGTGTGACTGCCTTTGTGCCCCTCCAAATGGATGTGCTCACTCGAATGCGAGGAGGTTGGAACACACTCTAGCATCTCACACCTGTCCTATGTCTTCGCGTTTGAACCTTAGCAAGATCTCCTCCAAAATAGGTGCATTATGATCCACATTGGGCCATTTCCTTCATACTCGGCCTCACAACCCTACCTGCATAAAAGTAACATAAAAACACACATATTAATGTAAAAAACTAAGAAAAGTAATGCTCAACATAAGGAATGAACGCTTCGCATTCACATCGCACAAGCACTTATCAGTTGACTTGAGTGAGTCCACACACTTTAACGATTTCGCGTTTGTTGTCCTTTATGATTCAAGTTTTTAGCTAGAGCTTCGATTTTTCATGTTTAGTGTTGAAATTTCCCTTAGTTGTAGAATGCTCACTTTGTATACTTTGGTGAACCTAAGGCCAAGCACTTCCAATATTTCCTTCATCTATGCACAAAATGTTTAATTTTTGCTTGAGGACAAGCAAAAGCTTAAATGTGGGGGAGTTTGATAAGGTGTGTTAAGAATGCGAAGTGTTCTTTCTTTACAATGAGCATTACTTTTATCAGGTTTAAGCCCTAATACATGTGTATTTGTGTTCTTTTGCGCAGGTAGGGTTATGAAGCTATGTTTTAAGAAAAAGAAGCCAAAAGTAGATCGCGAATGCACTATTTGATGAAATCTTGGAAGGAACAAACGCGAAGACACAAGTTGGGCTCAAAGATACGTGAATGTGTGCCAACCTCCATGTATTCAAGCAATTACAATGATTTGGAGGGGCACAAGGGCAGTCACATTTGTGTATCCTGACTTGTGCATTAATAGCAAGATCTTCAGCAATGAACCCGTTAATTGAAAAAGCGACGCGATCTACGGCATAAACGTGTGCCCGTTTATGTTGCCTCGATGAAAAGTGAATTCGGAAATATTTTTGGTGGAGTACTGTAGCAAAATCAATGTAGCAGTTGCTGTAGTATTTTACTGTTCACAGCCGGCTGAAAATCAGAATTCTAGAGAATTCACACTGCCGTGTGGAAATTCCACAGGCCCGTGTGGATGCCCGATTCCAGCCCTTTAAAAGCCGTGATTCAGCCGTGATTTCTCTATCTTTTCCCCTATCTTTTCTTCCACCTTTCCCCATCTTTGGAGGCGCCGGCGGCTAGGGTTTGGAAAGGTTTTGGCAAGGCTTTGGAGAGGTTTGATGGCCTTTGACACCACGTTTCCTTCGGAACAGAGCTATTGGGGGAGCTTTCGTCGGCACCGATCCGGCAAGGTGTGCCCTAAGTTTGATGAGGGGACCTTTGAAGAAGACACGACCGATCCATAATACCTTCGACACGAACACAAGGGGGTTTTCATTCATGGATTGCATCTGTATACTTTTGATTTCATTATCTATTGTATTTTGCTCCATGGAGAGCTAAACCTCTAGTGGGTACTTGGGTATTTGTGAACCCTAGGATGTATTCATTTCTTTGAATATCTTTGTTATGCTTTCAATTAATTGATGTTTATTGTAAGTTCCAACTTTGAATGCTTGATTGTGTGAATACTCCCCTAGAGTGACACTAGGGTTGAGAGTTCTTGTTGGTAACCTTGTGAGTAAGTCACACACCACGAGTGTTAGACAAAGCTAGGTTGGAGAGGGCTGAGAAGGTGAGTCGAGAGGTACAGGAGCATCCCCTTTCCCCTCCGATGTGTTAGATTCTACCTCCATTCTTTGAGTTCTTTGCAGCCACAATAGAGTGAATGGTCTAAGGGATGACCTTCCACTAGGGCTTAGTTGCATGTGCAACGGAGTGAAGCGCATAAGTGATCTCAGTATCTAGGGCTTAATTGTGGTTAGGGACCTTCCCCCTGGACCAAAGGATTAGGTCTACAATTAGGAAGAGATTTATCACTTGGAATCCCTAGAACTTATTGCAATTCTATGCTTGTGCGAGGTTGAGAGGTTATTCAATCTCTCCTCCGGGACATGTATAGTGTTAGGCATAGTTGACCTTAGATTTGGGACTATGTAATTAAGGATTTCCACGACTCACTTGCATTGATTAGGAAGCCTAATAGAGGGTTTTTCACTTGATATGATTGTCCTAGGGGGCGCAATATCCGGGTACCCCATTTATCGTCGATTGCCTTTCCTATCTTTTACTTGCGTCTCCTTTATCTTTTCATATTTTTATTTGCACTGAGTTTGTTTCCACATCACTTTCAACATATTTTTATCCTAGTTAAATAACAATCTTGGTGGTTCTAAGCACTATTCCCTGAGGATTCGATTAACCTCTCATCGGGGTATTATTACTTTGACACCCGTGCACTTGCGGTTTACACGCATATAATTCCTTCAAACAATATTGAGGGGTCCCCGCAGGTCATAACCTGGAGCTGCACCGAAAAGAAATAAAAAGAAATCAGAATTATGATAGAATAAGAAGAAATGAACTAGATTGAATTAATGAATAGCTAATAAAACAAAGTTCAAAGTATCTCTAACCACCTACACCGCGGTAACGGTGCCAAAAACATGACAACGCCCTTGCATATGTCCCGCAAGTGCATAGGTTTGTCGAAGTAATAAAATCCCAGATGAGTGGGGTATCGTATCCACATGGAGTAGTGAATAAAAACACTTAAATTGTTTCTTAATTAAGTGAAAGATGAATAGTGATATGTGTGACAAGATGTGAAATGATAAAAGTAAAAGAACAAGAAAGAGAGAACAAGTAAAGGAGATGGTAAAGCAATCGATATAAATGGGGTACTCGGATATTGTTCCGCTTAGGACAATCATTTCAATTTCAAGAACCCTCTATTATACTTTCTAACTGATGTAATAATGAGTCATGGAGATCCTAAAATACATGGTCCCAAATCTAAGGTCGACCATGCCTAACTCTATACATGTCCCGGAGGAGAAATTAAATAACCTCTCAACCTCGTACTCATATAAAATTGCAATAAGGTCTAGGGATTCCAAGTGATAAATCCTTTTCCTAGATATAGACCTAACCCTTTGGTCCAGGAGGAAGGTCCCTAGCCACGATTAATCCCTAGGTGTTAAAATCACTTCATCACTTCACTCCGTTGCACCCGCAACTAAGCCTTAGTGGAAGGTCATCCTTTAGCCATTTCACAATACTATGACCACAAAGAACTTGTAGAAATAGTGGTAGAATAAATCACACCAAAGGGAAAAGGGGACGCTCCGCTACCTCTCGACTCACCCTCTCAACCTTCTCCAATCTAGCTTTGTCTAACTCTCGTGGTGTGTCACTCACTCACAAGGGTTACCAACAAGAACTCTCAACCCTAGCCTATCTCTAAGGGAGTATTCATACAATAAAGCATTCATGACATGAACTCAAATAAAACATCAATTAATTGAAAGCATAATAAAGAGGTTCAATTTAACGAATACATTCTAGGGTTCACAAATACCTAAGTACCCACTTGGGGGTTTAGCTCTCCATGGAGCTAATTACAATCAATGAAATCAAATGTAAAAGCAAAAAATCCATAGAAAACTCACTCGATAGTCATGGCGATGGTCTTGTGGATAGTCCTCTAGTCGTCCAAGGGTCCCTTTGTCCGGCCTAGGATACACAATCGCTGAATTGGTGCAGACGAAAGCTCTCCCACTAACCTTCTTCCAAATAGAGCGCGATGTCAGAGCCATAGAACCTCTCTAAATCCCTAGCCAATAGCTCTTAAAACCCTAGCCGAAGCCCTCTCAAGTTGAGGAAAAGGTGGAGAAAAGAATGCTGAAATCGTGGCTGAAATCGGCTTTTAAATGGCTGGAATCAGGAATCCACACGACCCAGTGGGTGCCCGTGTGGATTTTTCACACGACGTGTGGAATTAACGCACGCCCATGTAGATTCTCTATTTTCATTTTTCTTCGTCTGGCTGTGAACAATAACAGCTACAGTGTTTGTTACAGTGTTTGCTACAGTACTGACCCGAGACACTCCTGAATCCATGCTTTCATTGAGGTAATGTAAACTTGCACACGATTACGTCGTAGATCGATTTGCTTCTTCAATAATGGACATGTTGGTGGAGATCTTACTATACGTACACAAGCCGGACTTCTTGAATGTGATTGCCCTTGTGCCTCTCCAAATCGTAGTGCTAACTTAAATACGAGGAGGTCGGCACACATTCCCGCATTTCGAACCCGACATATGTCTTCGTGTTTGAACCTTCTCAAGATTTCCTCCAATTGGTGCATTTACAATCCACATTGGCTTCTTTCTCCAATATTCGGCCTCACAACCTTATATGTATAAAAGTAACATAAATACACACATATTAGCGTCAAAACCCGATAAAAGTAATGCTCATCATATGGAAAGAACACTTCACATTCTTATCGCACAAGCACCTATCGAGTGCCCCTCAAATCATTGTAATTGCTTGAACGCATGGAGGTTGGCACACGTTTACATATCCTTGAGCATAACTTGTGTCTTCACATTTGTTCATTCCAAGATTTTATCAAACAGTGCATTAATGATCTACTTTGCCTTCTTTCTTTCATATTTGGCTTCACAACCCTAAATGCACGAAAGTAACACAAATACACATGTATTAGTGCTAAAATCTGATAAAAGTAATGCTCATCGTAAGAAAAGAATACTTCTTCGCATTCTTAACACACAAGAACTTATAAAACACCTCTATACTTAAGCTTTTGTTTGTCCCCAAGCAAAAATAAAATAGTAAAGTATAGAAGAAGGAAACATTGAAAGTGTTGGGCCTTAGGTTCACCAAAGCATGCAAGGGAAGCATTCTACAAGTATGGAAAATTTCAACACTAAATATGAGAAATCATTGCTCTGCCTAAAAACTCGAATAAGAAAGGACAACAAACCCAAAATCATGTAAGTGTGTGTAAACTCACTCAAGTCGACCCAACTTATACTCCTCAAACTTCTAGGTGTAAGGGGACTTATTTATCTACAACACAAAATAAGGAGATGGTAGTAGCTTCACACATCCTCTAAGATAGCCATTTCGAAGAGGCCGCGAAGATGGCTTTCACACTTTCGAGTGGTAGCTCTTTCTAGCGGGGTAGTAGCTTTCACTCATCCCATGAGATAGCTCTTTCTCTCATTAGAGCATAACTAGTATCCGACTTATGAGAATACCTTCATACTTCATAGGTGGTAGCTCTTTCCACCCCAAATATCAAACTAAACAACATACATTTTTTCAGCAAAATAACACAAGAAACAAAAGTAATTAGTCCCTCAAACATCGAACATAAGTTTCCAAAAAGAGTTTAATGAGCGAGTAGTGCAACAAGTGTTAATTGCGCAAAAAAATTCCTAGAAATTCAACTAAAAAAACTAGAGCATGAGAAAAATTCAATGTTAAAAATTCTCCTAAACTTAAGAATACAACCATTGCAACTAAGGTGAACCGCTATTAGCTATGTGAGCATGCACAATCAAAGCATAGGTATAAAAAAATGTGTAATGTGAACTCTCCCCACACTTAAGATGTACATTGCCCTCGATGTATACATGCAAGCACAATGAAAAAGTATATCACTCAAAAAAATATATATGGGAGTGGGAAATTGCAACAATACTCCCCTGAACTCCTAGTAGTGTGTTTGATGAAGCTAAATCCTTGGGAGTTGAGTTCCAATGGGTTGTGAATCACACATGGCCAAGTGTAAAGCACATTGACCCTATCTATGACTAATCCTCAATTTCCATACTGATAAGACCATCTGCACACATACACAAGGGGTTTCAGTGAAGCTCAACAAACAAAAATAACTAGAGTATATAAAAGTAAAGCAATGAAATACAACTCGAGATAAAAGTAAAAGTTAAACTCAGAATGAAGATTTTTTTCTGCGTATACAAGTCCAAATAATAATACTGAAATAAAAATATGAAAACATAAAAGGAAATAAAAGAAAAAAATGCAACAAACATCGGTATCATCCATTGTCTACTCGATTTCTGCTGCATCGGTGAAGATGTTGTAATAGGTGGATCGACTAGTTCTGGCACTGGTGATGGTGATGCTAGAGATGCCTGAGGTGTCCTTGGTCTCATGATGAATGGTGAGGCATCATCTCGCTCTAGTAACTATTGAAGGGTGTCGAGATGTGCCATCACCTCGGTATGGTACGGGACATGTGTAGCCCGAACTTCTGTTAGATCTGCCTGTAGCACCACTATAACACTCTGAAGCCTCTCAAATCGATCATGGGCTCGAGGTGGATAAAATATCCGAACTAGTGGGGGCTCCTGTACTATAGGGGGAGCCTCTGCTTGCGCCTGCTCTATCTGTGGCTCCAGCACTGGTTGTGACCCCTCTGCTGTGTCTCCCTCAACCTCGGCTGTCTCAGAAGGGGATATGATCATCATATACACTCATGTTTCACATCTCCGGACCATCCCCATCAATCTAATAGCGTCTATGCCAAGTGGAGTCGGTGCGATGGCCTTCTCAGCCTCCCTGATAGCGTTTAATAATCCTATCTCCATGATAAGTCTGGTGATGTAAGGGCTTCAGAACAGAACACTGACTCTGGCATACTGGCCCTGATGACGAAGATACTTGGATACAATATGCCTCATATGAATCGGCTAGCTTTGGACCATCGAAAATAAATAAAGTAGCTCTTTCGACTCAAAACACTGCATGTATGTATCTGAAGCTCGGTCGGGACAGGAACATAGCCTTAGACACTCCTAGCTCTTACTGACCCTGTCCACATAAAATCCTATACGCTTTCTTCAGAATCAAGCTGCTAGGATAATCTGTCGGTAACTGCTCGTACTCTTTATGTCAGTAAAAGTCACATCATACAATCTCATCCTGATCGAAAACTGTGTAACACCCATACTGTATTGACGTTTAAATGCTCAGAACTACACGGTGTCAACACTATCGAATCTGGGATATAACTGGTCAAACTCAAAGACGCTAGAACCTCCCATGTGGATAACCCCCGCACGGGCATCATGCTAAAAGCTCAAAAATACATCACAACTTCATTCCAAACTCACTCTAAAGCATACACAAACCATTTTAGCATAAAAATGAAGCGCATTCACCAATTTAAATCAAACAAAATCAAGTAATGGCGAAGAATAGAAAGAAAGAAAGTTTACCGACAAGATGAAAATGAAAACCTTGAAAATCGGCCGGAAAACTTGAGTAAACCTCTCTAAATCGACGGTGCACAGTTGGGAGAATGAGTGAGTGTGTTCTCTGAGCAATTTAGAGTGTGAAGATGAATTAATGTGAAAATATTTTAAAGAAAACCCGTGCCTTTTGGTATTTTGTACATCCAAACGTGCGTGTGACTCCACAGGAGAGCTTCACAGGGACAGATGCATGCCCTTATGGTTTCTCGAGATGACACCCATTTGCTCTGAACACAACCACCCGCGCGTGTGCCCGACACACAGGGGCACCCACACGCCCCTGTGGCTCCTCTGTCCATCTGAAAAATTTCTCTAAGTGTTCCACATGCCCCTATGGAAATTCCACACGGGCGTGTTGATCTTCACAGGGGTACTCACAGGGGCACTCACACGCCGCTGTGTTTCCTTGGGATGGAGGACCACTTCTCTGCAGAGATACACACGGACGTGTGGAAATTACCCATGCCCGTGTGTTTATCACAAGATCATCCACAGGGGCATCCGCAAGCCCCTGTGTTTTATCGGGAAAAATCAATAAGTCTCTATAGAGGAACGCACAACCATGTGGAAATTCTCGACGGGCGTGTGACCGTCAACAGGTCATCCACTAGGGCAGACGCACACCCCTGTGCATTCTCTGGATGAGCCCTGTTGTGCGAGATACTGCCCGTGTGGAAATTCTCACACGCGTAGTGTATTTGATAAATGTCTAAATGTATATATTTTAGTTTATATATTTGATATATTTAGCATGTATTTCTATAAGGATTTATGTCGTTTTGTGCTTAATCGTGTGTTATTTGCTTTGTAGGGCACGGAAAGCGCCGTGGAGGACACAAAAAAATACAATTTGGGCGGAAAAAGATAAGAAAAACCCGAGGCCAGTGTACTGTGGCGTGTTCACTGTATCGAAATGATATAGATGGAGTACTGTAGCAGTGGTACTTCAGCATCGGCACTATAGCAAGATCATTGTAGCTGCTACTATAGCACCTGTAGAGTTTTCAAGTCTAGAACTATAAAATGGAGAGATCCTTAGTTCTTTATTGAGTTGTATATGTAGATGTGACCTAATCGCATGTACTAGATCTTTAATGAGTTAGAAGGGGTATTCTTATATCGATATGTCAAGAGATTGGGTGTCGTTAACCCCTCCGAATCTTAAGGATACACTTAGAGCTAGTATGTCCTTATGGCGGGATTTCCCTACTCTTAATGCAATCATAGGAATGTAATTAAGAAGAGACCCTTGTTAACATTTGTATGGGATTAGGGTTTAATCACTGAGAAATTGTGGTTGAACTATTCATGAAATCCTTCGGTTTAAATCACCCTTGCTTCACTGTTATCATGCATCCATATACCATGATGACCCCTCATGGGGATCCTCATCCCTAGGCCTATTTTTATCATCGTTGCTTTTGTGATCTCCTTGCTTTCCTTTGGAATTGCCATACTTGAGATCTATTTACATTCTTCTATGTATTAGAGTAGTATACCATGCTTAAGTTGTAAGGTTAGAAAGTAAGTGATGGAGGAGTAATAGGAGCTCCTTAGCCCCGTGGAATTTGATCCTTGGGCTTTTGCACAAGGTATTACTTGGTGACCCCGTACACTTGCAGGTGAGCAAACAATCAGTATTCTCTGGATAACTTAGAAAAGTCTGCAGGTTCTGCAAAAAATTCCTGAACATGTATACAAACTTAGAGCATGTGCTATAATCCAAAATATTCCAGAGAATCATGAAAAACATACTCAAATGACCAAGAACTTCGCTACACACATTTAAAGCACATGATAACACCAAATAATCCATGAGGAAATCACAACAATGGCATCTAAAAATTAGGACAACAAAACTCATGCTTTTATTCATGCAAACATTAACTATAACTAGAAAACATAGTAAAAACTTGGGTTGTCTCCCAAGAAGCGCTTGTTTAATGTCACTTAGCTTGACGTACCTTCCTTACCTAACGGGGGTCCATGAATGAAGGTTTACCTCTTACCCATGACTTGAAAACATGATGAACATAATCTTTTTAGGTCAGAGGGGGAGTTATCAAGCATGTTACCACATGAGGGTTCATCACTCACACTCCATTCTTGCGTCTTCTTGTGGCATTTTCTTGCTTGCTTCATCTTCTGGAGCACCTTCTTCACAATCTCCGGGGTAGATGGTACTTTTTGGGAGGTAACCCAAGTCCTTACTATTTTTCTAGTTTTTAGTTTACAACATGCATGAATAAGGCTTTAAGTGTTGGTGTCTTAATTTTACCTGCAAATTGCTGTGTTTTTCTTGTGGATCATTGATGTTATCGTGTGCTTCATTGTATGTAGCCAAGTTTCTTTGTCGTTTGAGCCTGTTTTTCATGATTCTCTAGTTAATATTGCATTGCATAGGCAGGCTCTAAGTATGTATAGATGTTTAGAAATTTTTGGTAGAGCCTGTTAATTTTTCTAGGTTATCCAGAGAAGACACACGGCCATGTGAAAATTCCACACAGGCGTGTGTTTCTGTTTAGAGCTCAACTTCTCCATCACGAGAGGACACAGGGGCGTGTGTCTTCCCCTGTGAACGACCTTGTGATGGTCACACGCCCATGTAGAATTCCCACACGGGCGTGTGTTTCTCTACAGATGTTTAGAGCTCTATCATGAGATGGCACAGGGGCATGTGTTTGCCGCTATGTCTGACCCTGTGGATTACACACGGGCGTGGGTAATTTCTACACTCCCCGTCTGAAATCATGTAGAGAAGACCTCTCCATCCTGAGAAGACACAAGGGTGTGGAGATGCCCCTGTGAGTACCCCTGTGAAGATCCACACGCCTGTGTGGAATTTCCTCAAGAGCGTGTGGAACACTTAGAATTTTTCTTGATTGGACAGAGAAGCCACAGGGCCGTCTGGATGCCCCTGTGGGTGCGTTCAAGGACAAAGTGTGCTATCCCAAGAGCACACAGGGGCGTGTGTCTGCCCCTGTGAAGCTCCCTTGTGGAGTCACACGGGCGTGGGTAATTTCCACACGCCCGTGTGGCTAAACAAAACTTAGAAGGCCATCAGTTTTCTTTATAAATCCTTTGCGTCTCTCGTCTTTTCACTAGCAAACACTCAGTGAAAGAATCCTTGCACTCTCCCAACCTTGCACCGTTGCTTTCAAGATATTTTACTCGAGTATTCCTTGCGATTTTAAGGTTTTCAACTTCATCTTGTAGGTAAACCCTCATTCTCTATTTTCTTCACCATTATTTGATTTTAGTCGATTTAATCTGGTAAATGTGACTTCATTTCTATGATAAAATGGCTATTGCATGTTCAAAATAAGTTTAGACACAGTTGTTAGGGTGTATTTGTGGGTTTTTAGCATGTGGCTGTGGGGTTTTCACGCGCTGTTTTGTGAGTTTATTTGATCGATTTTTTTTTCAATACTTGCAGATATGACAACCAGGACTAAGAAAGTGGTCGGGAAGTGGCCACGCGAGACATCACCCCAGCAGGAGAGTATGGAGTTCACCATTCCCGAGCACCAGGCTCGGTTTGAGCGATTATCGAAGCTCATGTTCGGGCAGACGTGAGTCCCAGACATGAGTTCACTAAGGGAGTTGCTGTTAGCCGATGATATGGCCGACGAGATGGAGAAGTTGCTTTATGTGGGTAGCTAGAGGAGTTTATTATTGATCCAAGAGCCAACTATTCGGCTGCTCACTTCGGAGGTGCTGGCTTCATTTGAGTTTAATGATCGTATTCCCGATTTGAGAGCACTAATGATATACATTTGAGAGCGTCTGGACGTCATTATAGTATGAATGTCACTCAGTTTTCTGTCAGACTCGGACTCTATGTCAAAGCATTCACTGACACAGAGGATTACGAGCAACTGCCTATAGACTACCCCGGCAGCTTGATGCCGCAGCAAGCATACAGAGCGCTGTGTGGATAGGGACAATATGAGCCTAGGGTTCCTAAGGCCACGTGTCTTTCCCGACCTATGTTCTACTACATTCATGCTATCCTGAGCAGGTCGATGAATGGCCAAGGTGATAGTACCAGCATCTTGAGTCAGAAGTAGCTATTATACCTCTATTCGATGGTTCAGAACATGCTACTCCATCTTGGGCACATTGTATCAGAGTACCTGAGGCATCAGGGTCAGTACACTAGGATTAAAGTTATTTTCTCAGGCCCGTACATTACCATACTCATCATCAGGATGTGTCTACTAGACGCCATCAGAGGGGCTGAGAAGACAATTGTTCCAGCACCCCTTGGCTTAGGGACCATGCGCATGATGGGCATAATCAAGAGATATAGAGATCGGGTGTATGTGCTGAACATGCCCCCATCGGAGTCAGTTGAGGCCGAGGAAGATATAGCAGAGGGGTCCCAGCCAGAACTTGAGCCACAAATTGAGCATACAAAGGTAGAGGCACCCCCTATAACTCAGGAGCCCCCACCAGTTCTGATATTCTCTTTGACTTGAGCCAATGATCGATTTTGAGAGGCTTAATAGTCTTTGTAGGGGGTGCTTCAAAGTGATTTGGCTGAGGTTCGTGCGCTACAGGCCACGAACCATACTGAGGTGATGGCACGTCCCGGATATTCTAAAGCGACTACTTGAGAAAGACATGGCCTCAACATTCATCATGCGACCGAGGGACCCCTCCTACATCCACACCACCACCATCACCATTTCAGGTGCCAATTGATCCACTAGCATCATCATCGTCACCACTAGTAGTAGCAGAGATGACCGAGCATGACACTGACGCTTAATGCGTCTTTATTTTTCTTTTAGTTTCTTATTTTTTGTATTTCATATCCATATTTTTATTTTTGGACTTGTTTACTCACAAATGATCTTCCTTTTTGAGTTTATCTTTTTATTTTTTTATTATCTTGAGTTGTATTTCATTGCTTTATTTTTTATACTCGAGTTGTTTTTGCTTTTGTTGAGCTTCACTGAACCCCCTCGTGTATACGTGCAAATGGTCTTGTAAGTATGGAATTTGATGAACTAGTCATGGACACAGTCTTATGGCCGTGTGTGCCCCACAACCTATTAGGACTTAACACTCAATGAATATAGCTCCATCAAAAGTACCATTTAGAGTTCAGGAGAGTATTGTTTCAGTTGCCCACTTTTACATATACTTTTGATTGATTTATATCCTACTATGCTATACTTTTGATTGATTTATATCCTATTGTGCTTACATGCATATATTGAGGTCAATGTACATCTTAAGTGTGGTGGAGTTCACATTACACATGGTTACTACATAAGTTTTGGCTGAAATACAAGCTCACATAGCCAATGGCAATTCACCTTAGTTGCAATGATTGTATTCTTATGTTTAGGGGAATTTTTTATCATTGAATGTTCTCATGCTCTAGTTTTCCTTGAATTTCTAGGAATTTTTACCCAATTGATAATTGTCGCACTGCCACCTCCAAAGTGTGAAAGCCACCTTAGCGGCCGCTTCGAAAAGGGCTACCTCAGAGGATGTGTGAAGCAACTACCATCTATTTATTTTGTGTTGTTTTGTAGATAAATAAGTTCCCTTATACCTAGAACTTTAAGGAGTATATGTCGGGTCGACTTGAGTGAGTTTATAGACACTTACACAATTTCGGGTTTGTTATCCTTTTTGATTCGAGTTTTTAGCTAGAGCAATGTTTTTTCGTATTTAGTGTTGCAATTTCCCTTACTTGTAGAATGCTACCCTTGTATACTTTGGTGAACCTAAGGCCAAGCACTTTCAATATTTCCTTCTTCTATGCTTAAATGTTTTTATTTTTGCTTGAGGACAAGCAAAAGATTAAGTGTGTGGGAGTTTGATAAGTGATTGTGTACTAAGAATACGAAGTATTCTTTTCTATGATGAGCATTACTTTTATCAGGTTTTATCTCTAATACGTGTGTTTTTGTGTTTTTTTTGCATATATAGGGTTATGGAGCTAAATAGAAAAGAAACGAGCCAAAGTAGATTTCAAATTCATTATGTTGATGGAATCTTGAAATGGACACATGAGAAGATGCAAGTTGTGGTCAAAGAAATATGAGTGTGTGCCAACCTCCACCATGCTTGATGGAATATGTAAATTGGAGTGGCACAAAGACACTGACACTCATGTGTTCTGACTTGTGCAAGGCTAGCAAGATTCCTGTTAAATGTGCTTTTAATTGAAGATACAATGCGATCTACAGCATAGACGTGTGCCTGTTTGTGTTTCCTCGATGAAAAGTGTGGATTCGGGAGTATTTTTGTTGAGTACTATAGTAGGTGACTATAGCAAATCATTGCAGCAATTTATTGTAGTAGTTAATGTTCACAGGCCGCTAAATAACCAAGTTCTGCAGATTCACACAAGCATGTGGAAATTGCACACGCCTGTGTGGATTCCCGATTCCAGCAGTATATAAAGCCATGATTCAGCCAGATTTTAGAATTCTTCTTTCCATCTTTTCTCCATCTTTTGAGAGGCTTGCGGCTAGAGTTTAGAGGGGCTTTGGCACGGCTTTTAGAGTGGTTCTACGGCTTTGACACCGCATTTCTCTTTGAAGATAGTTATTGGAGGAGCTTTCGTCACCACCTATCCAGCAGGGTGTGTCCTAGGCTTGACAAGGGCACCTTTGGAGAGAACGAGGCTACTCCACAAGACCATCGACATGAATACCGAGGAGGCTTTTCTTATGGATTACATGCTTTTACGTTCGATTTCATTATTGATTGTATCTTGCTCCATGGAGAGCTAAACCCACTGGTGTGTACTTGGACTTGTAAACCCTCGGATGCTATTGTTTCATTGACCTTTTATTATGTTTTCCTTAATTGATGTCTTTAATTGGGTTCCTTATTTAATGCTTGTTGAATTATTTCTCCATTAGAATGACACTAGGGTTGAGAGTCTACATTGGTAATCCTTGTGAGTGAGTGACACACCATGAGAGTTAGACAAATGCAAATTGGAGAGGGTTGAGAGGGTAACTCAAGAGGTAGAGGAGCATCCACTTTCCCCTCCAGTGTGATTTATCCTACCTCTATTTTCTAGAGTTCTTTACAGTCACAACAAAGTGAAGTGCTAAGAGAGAAACTCCGCTGGGGCTTAGTTGTGCGATCAACAAAGGGAAATGTTGAAGTAATCCTTAGTATCTGGGACTTAATCGTGACTAGCGGTCTTTCACCTGGACCAAAGGGTTAGATCCACATATAGGAATAGGGTTTATCACTTGGAATCCCTATAACTTTTTGTAACTTTGCACAGTGTGAGGTGTTAAGACTAAGCGATTTCTCCGTCAGGATATAGTGTAGAGTTAGTCATGGCCAAACTTAGGTTTGGAATCGTGTATTATAGGATTCCCACTACTCATTAAGCATTAGTTAGGAGACATAATAGTTGGTCTTTCACTTGAAGCAATAACCATAAGGGGAGTAATGTCCTTGTGGTGCGTTTGATGAAGCAAAATCCTTGGGAGTTGAATTCCAATTGGTTGTGGAGCACGCACGGCCAAGTGTAAAACACATTGATCGTGGCTATGACTAATCCTCAATTTCCATACACAATGGGATTAAGTGAAGCTTAACAAAAACAAAAACAACTTTAGTATATAAAAGACAAAGCAATGAAATACAACTTGAGACAGAAATAAAAGATAAGCTCAGAAGGAGGATCCTTTCTGAGTGTACTAGTCCAAAATATAAAGCAAAAGTAAAATATGAGAAATAAAAGGGAAGAAAATTAAAGACACATCTAGCATCGGTGTTGCGCTCTGGCTACTTTGCTACTGCTAGTGTTGGTACCAAATTGAATGCTGCTGGTGGATCTGGTGATGGTGATGCTAGAGGACCCTGAGGTGTTTCAGGTAGCATGATGAATGGTGAGGCAACGTATTACTCTGGTAACTGTTGTAGGGTGTTGAGACATGTCATCACCTCAGAGTAGTGTGTAGCCTGTATCGTGCGAACCTCGGTGGTCTCACTCCGTAGCACCCCCACAGCGCCCTCGAGCCTCTTAAAGGGATCATAGGCTCGAGAAGTAGAAAACATGCGTACTGAGGCGGATCATGCGCTATAGGGGATGCATCGGTCTCTATATGCTAGGGCTGAGGCTCAGGAGCCTCTGTGACCCCTCAGCTATGTCACCTCCGTCCTTGGCTATCTCTGGGGCAGGCGCAGTAAGAATATATGCTCCTAGCCCATATCTATGTACTAACTCCATCAGTCTCATCCTATCTAGGCCGAGAGTGGAGGGAACGATTGTCTTCTCAGCCCCACAGATCGCATCTAATAGACCCATCCATGGGATGGGTCTCGTGGTGTAAGGGGAATCGAATAATACTCCCACTTACTAATAATGGCCCTGGTTCCTCAGGTAATCTTCCACAATGTGCCCTAGGTGAATCGGCTCACTCTAGACCATGGAATATGAATAGAGTAACTCCTGGTGGCTCAAAACACCTATGCTATAGCCTCGACCCCTAACGGATCTGCTGAAGATTGCATGTATGTATCTGTAACTGGGCTACGGGGTTTGTATGGTCGATACGAGGTCAGCGCCCTAGGACATTCGGTCGACAATCGATCATACTCCTCTGTATCTGTATACATCATGTCATATAAGCCCATACAGACTGAAAACTCTGTCACACTCATGTTATAATGATGTGTAAATGCCCTGAACTATATAACGTCAACACTGTCGAATCTAGAGTATGATCGGTCAAACCCGAAGGATGGTAGCACCTCCAACATCAATGTGCAGATAGGTGGCTCTTGAAGCAATAATAATCTCCTCCAGCTTCCCAATGGCAACAGCTCATCAATCTCATACGCCATCTCATCACCTCGGTGAACCTCTCTCAGCGCACTCAAATCCATGAAACGAGATTGTCAAAACCAGAGTCTCGATAAACGCTCAAATAGAGCATCATGCTTGGGAATCGAAAAAAATCTATGTGCTCAAGCTCGGGTGAAGTCTCCCACGAGGGCGTTTGTCGACTTGCTTCTTCGATCTTGGTCCATATCCGCAAGATTTGAAAGAAAATCTATTAAAAAAACACGCACATATTAAAACAATGAAATCCACACGATGGGTGTGAAAATTCCACATGCTCGTGGGGATCCACGGGGACGTGAAAAACCGCACGACCACCATGCTAAAAAGCTCAAAAAAATACATCACAACTTCGTTTCTAAACTCATTCTAAGCATGAATAGACCATGTAATCATAGAAATAGAATAGCACTCACCATTTAATAAAAAAAATCAAGTGTGGCGAAGACACAGTGAAACTACTACAGTACTGTGCTACAGTATTCCCCTGAAAACGCCGTTTTGATACCGAATTCATCCCCAATCGCATCGCCCGAGTTCCCCAAGCTTCTATTAGGCTTGAAATGCAAAAATAACACAATTTAGACCAAAAGGGCATCGGTTCAATGAATAAATGTAACGAATAATACCAAACAAATACATGCAAAATACGTACTTTTAGACGTTTATCAAACATCCCCACACCTAAGTGTTTGCTTGTCCCTAAGCAAAGAAACATGAAAACCAGGGGCAAGAAGATAAACGGCTAAATGTATGACCTCAAGCTCAATAGTAAAGAACTCCACAAGCACAAATGGACAGAAATCAAGATGTGAGATGTTCAATAAATAGTGCAGTAATAATAGTTCTATCTCATCTAGAGTGCTCTTGTAAGTGTATGCTAACCCCCACCTTGACCTCCACACCCTGGATTACCCCAGGATGCCCATTCACCCTACACAAAATGAAAATGGCATTAAAACAGTAAAGACATCCTCAGTACTCAATTAAGAGTCCTCTGGTTCCTTGATAAAACTCTAACTTTCAAGTAACTATGCAACAACCCTTAAGGGAACAAGAGAGATACTACATTTCTTTCACACATATATACAAGCATACACACTTTTTTTTCCCTGAGTCAGACTAACATAGACTACACAAAAAACTTTTACTATCTTTCTGAAGGATGCACATGCTAATTAGGCACAAGGGCCACCCAACGTACTAGAATACAGTCTACATAGACGCATTCATGCTATACTAGCAGAGGAATATTGTCATAGACTCTCTTTTTTCACATGTACAAACAATAAAGGAACCCAAAAGCTCTTAAAAGTGCATTGAAAATAGAATTTAACAAATTAATGCCAAAATCATAATGATGGGTTGGTTGGAGTGTAAAAGGTAGAAGTAATCGTGAACATGTATATAGGTACACTAGAGATGATACAGAACTATATTCAAGCACAAATAAAGCACAACTCACAACTATCATTCTACCAAAGCTAGGAAGTCCTTAAAAATAAAATCATAGCTATCATAGGTAATCAAGCATACAAATGCAAACATTTTTCAAAGTTCACGGAACTCCACCCCCACTTAAAAGATGCACATTGCCCCCAATGTGCCTAATCAATAGAATGCAACAAGATAGATAATAAAAACATAGTAAGAGGGTTCGTAAACTTCCCCGAGTCTCAAAGCACGAGTCGTGAAGTCCATGAGATCGAGGTGACCACGAAAGATAATGGTAGATGATGGAGGAAGAAAGTGTGCTTGATGTCCTAATTCCACCCTCCAAGGCAGAATAAAAACATCACCTCGAGGCGTCTATTCACACACCCATCAACACAAACACAATAAA
>NC_052490.1:10569071-10671360 GCF_009730915.1 Dioscorea cayenensis subsp. rotundata
GCTTTAGGCTCAAGGTATTCCAAGTGATAAACCTTATTCCCTAAAATAGATCTAACCCTTTGGTCCAGTCGAAAAACCCCTAGTCACAAATAAGCCCTAGATACTAAGGATTACTTCAATGTTTCACTCTGTTGCTTGCACAACTAAGCAACAACAGAGTTCGTCTCTTAGCAATTCATTCTATTGTGACCACAAAGAACTCTTGGAACATGGAGGTAGGATAAATCACACCGGAGGGGAAAGGGGACGCTCTGCTACCTCTCAACTCATCCTTTCAACTCTCTCCAATCTAGCATTATCTAACCCTCATGGTGTATCACTCATCTACAAGGATTATTAAACTGGATTCTCAACCCTAGTGTCACTCTAAGGGAAAATCAACTCAACAAGCATTCAAGATTGAAACTCAACTTAAAACATCAATTAATGAAAGTATAATAAGATGTCAAAGAAGCAATGTTATCCTAGGGTTTACAAGGCCAAGTACCCACTAGGGGTTTAGCTCTCCATGGAGCAAAATACAATCAATAATAAAATCAAAAGTAAATATATGCAATCCATGAATAAAATCCCCTTGGTGTTCGTGTCGATGGTCTTATGGAGTGGCTGTGTCTTCTCCAAAGGTCCCCTTCTCAAGCCTAGGGCACACCTCGCAGGATCGGTGCCGACGAAAGCTCCCCCAATAACTCTTTTCCGAAGGAAGTGCGATGTTGAAGGCCATAAACCCCTCCAAAAGCCTATCCAAAGCATCTCCAAACCATAGCCGGGGGCGCCTCCAAAGGTGGAGAAAATACAGCCAAAAGATGGAAAGAAGGATCCTGAAATAGTAACTACTATAGTAAATTGCTATAATTATTTTCTATAATACTCCCCAAAATACTCCCGAATTCATACTTTTCATCGAGGCAACATAAACGGGCACACGTTTATGCCGTAGATCACGTCGCATCTTCAAATAAAAGCACATTTGATAATAATCTTGCTAGCTTTGCACAAGTCGGAACACATGAGTGTGACTGCCTTTGTGCCCCTCCAATTTGCATATTTCCTTGAACATAACGGAGGTTGGCACACACTCACATGTCTTTGAGCACAACTTGTGTCTTCATATTTGTTCACTCCAAGATTTCATCAACAAAGTGCAAACGCAATTTACTTTGAATTCTTTCTTTCATACTTGTCTCCACAACCCTCCATGCACAGAAGAACACAATTACACATGTATTAGCAATAAAATCTAAGAAAAGTAATACTCATCGTAAGAAAAGAATACTTCATATTAGTAATACACAAGCACTTATCACAAATACTTGATAATATTAAGCTTAATCAAACAATAACTTGATACACAAGTATAAAGTCTCAAACTAACTTAATGATTGCCAACGTGGCAGATGATAAAACACACAAAAATGGTAATTAAAGTAAAAAGGAAGAGTAAAAAAAGCTACACCTGATCTTGTTCCATCCAATCACGCATGAGCCAACCATGCAATGTACACAATGTAGCCCATGCTATGTAAAGAGGCAACCATTCTTAGCCCCACTTGATTCTGAGTAAGCTTTGACAACCTTTGACATGCCCCCTTACTTAAAATCAACTCATCCAGGGAGCTTTTCAAAGTACTCATCCTCATAATTCAACAGAGCCTTGGTAAAGATGTCCACGACTTAGTCGTTGGTGTTACAGTGTATCACTTCAATTGTTCCATCTCCTACCAAGCCTCAGATGAAACTCTATTGAGTGTCGATGGGTTTTGTACGCCCGTGCGTGGTGGGATTCAGAGTGATGAAGATTTCTGACTTATTATTGCAGTAGATGATACTTGGTCCAACTTGCTTTTCATTTAGATCCTCAAGGAGATGTTTTAATTATACTACTTCACATTCCACCAAACTAGTAGATATATACTCTGCTTTAGTATTAGATAGAGTTGTGATTTATTGCTTCTTTGAACTCCAAACTATCGCTACAAAACAAAGAGAGAAAACCCATCTAGTCATGCTCTTTCTATCATCTGACAATCCTACCTAGCCACTATCCATATATCCTATGAGTTTGAATTGATTGTTGTGCATGTAGTGATTGTTGTGTATGTAGTGAAGTCCATGATCCATCATTTAGGCTACATAATGTAATATTATTTTGATAGAACCTAAGTGATGCATTATGGGATCTTACATGAAATGAGAGACCATTGCCATAGTATACATGAGATCCAGTTTCATATGTGTGACGTATAGTAAACCACCAACAAGCCTTCTATATTGTGAAGGGTTTGTACTGCCAGAGTTCGCCCTTCAAGTAGAGTTTTTCATTAGAGCACATAGGACTAACAATTGGCTTACAGTTTATAATTTTGGCTCTCCTTAAGAGATATTTAGCATATTTCTGTTGAGATACAAACAAAGAACCAATTTTCTACTTCACTTATAGTCCTAAGAAGTATCTTAGTGGGCCCACATTAGACATCTCAAAAGTTTTCATCATACTCTCCTTGAATTCCATCAACATCTCAAAGGATGAACCTATATAGATGATATCATCTACATATAAGCATAATAATATAATATCCGAGCTACCTTTGGCCTTCTTGTAGGAAGTAGGCCCATTGAGGCTTCATTCAAACCCCATTTTGTGGAAATGCTGATCAATGAGACTATACCAAGCTCTAGGATCTTGGCAAACCCTGTATAATGCCTTTTGGAGCTTATACACTTGTTCTTTTTTCCCTTTGATGAAAAACCATTCAGGTTGTGCAACATAGACTTCATGCTTTAGTTCTCCATTAAGAAAGGTTATCTTGACATCTAGTTGATAGATGAACCACCTTCTCTATGCTCCAATAGCAAGAAACAAGTGAATGGTTTCCATCCGGGCAACCGAAGAAAACACTTCATCGAAGTCTATGCCTTCTTGTTGAGAGTACCCTTTTTGTGACCACTCCAGCCTTATTTTTGAGTAGAGGCCCATCGGGATTGAGTTTGGATATGAAGATTCACTTCAATCTAATTGCATGCTTCCCTTCACGTAGGCTGGTTAGCTTCCATGTCTCATTCTCGTGGATTGCACTCATTTGCTCATGCATTGCGGTGATCCAGTCATCACTTTTGGTAGCTTCTTCGAATGAGACTTGGTCTACAACTGCTAATATGACACACCAATTTGTGTGCGTGTTTTGTAAAACATACTAAATGTTTCTCAACCAAGTTAAATGAGTCGAGGTAATCTAAAACAATCGATCCCTACCTCCAAGCCAGCGATACTAGTCCCCTATGAGGTCCCAGTGGAGAAATCGCTTAATCTCAACACCTCACACCACATATGACCACAATAAACTCTAGGGATACCTAAGAGTACAACTGATTCCTATAGATAGATCTAATCCTACTTCTAGGTGAAAGATCCCTAACCCCCTACCAGGTCCCAGCGGAGAAATCTCTCAATCTCACACCTCACACAAAATATGGTTGCATAAAGCTTAGGGAATACGGAGCTAGGAAGCACTCATTGGAAGGGAAAGGGGGCACTCCACTATCTCATGACTCATCTTCTCAGCTTTCTTCAATCTTTGAGTTTTAATCCTAATGGACACCTCTCTCTGACCAAGGCAACAAATCATGCAATACAAATCAATCACAAGGATCAATATGACATGCAAGGAATGAGAAAATATGATTAAAACTCAAATAAACTCGGATTTAATAGAAAACATAAAGTAAGTCAATACAAAGATATTATTGTAGAATTCAAATGCCCAAATACCTACTAGGGTTTAGCCCTCCATGGGGCAAATTACAAAGCAAAGAATAATACAATGGAAAGCAATGAAAACCATGGAATAAAACACCCTTGAATTCATGATGATGACCTTGATGGGTAGTTCAACATCTTGAAGGATCCCTCTCTGAAGCTAGGTTGTCGAAGGCTCCCTTGATGTTATGACGGAGAAAAGATCTATCAAAGTTGGTGATACAGTACTCTTCATAAACGAGGCTCACACACTCTTCTCTTGAAACCACATTGTCGGGCACTCATCCACGAGGTAAGTTATAAAGCTTTCAATCGTTGAATCATCATTGGGAAGCTCTTGCATTCTTCACACAAATAGAGACATGGGAGTATGACTACCTTGTGCCCTTCCAATGCACAAATTGGCTTGAATTCTTTTGAAAGTTGGCACACACCCCCACGCACATGAGCACTTCTTGTGTCTTGATCCTTATGTTATACAAAAACTCCCCAAAATGTGCTTTCATAACCTATTTTTGCTTCCTTTTCTTTATTGAAGGCATTCACAACCTATTTGCACAAAAGACCATCAGATACACTTTATGAGACATAAACTATGGAAAAAATGATTCTCAATGCATGTAAAACATATAGAGAATATGCCTACTCAAGCACTTATCAAACTCCCCCACACTTAAGCCTTTGCTTGTCCTCGAGCAAAATTAAACATTAAACTCATGGACATTAAACTCATGGAAAGGAAAGAGAAGTGTTTGGCCTTAGGTTCACCAAGAGAGTACAAGAATAAAATTCTAAAGTCATAGAGAGGGTCAAACACTAGATAAAACTATCAATAATCTAGCAAACACTAGATAAATCATCTTAGTCACTGTTTAGTTTTTTTGTTCAACAACTCCATTCTGCTGAGGTAAGCGAGGAGTAGTAAGTTAACATGTGATTGTAGAGGACTCATAGAAGTTTTAAACTTACGTGAAATGAACTCGCCTCCCCAATCAGACCTTCACCAACAATGAGAGATGCTTCTCAAGTGATATCCTAAAAGACTTGAAGTGTTGTAGTGCCTTTGACTTATTCTAGAGAAAATTAACCCAGCTATTCCATGAATTTTTATCTGTTATAAGAAACAAATAGACATTACTTTTGAGAGAAGGGGCATGCATGGGCCCTACCAGATCTCCATAACAAGTTCTAGAGGAATAGTGGCTCACTTTGCTTGTCCTTTTGGAAACACTCGTCTCGTTTGCTTTCCAAGGAAACAAGCTTCATATGGGTTTGAAGATACAACAGAGAAGAGTCCATTCACTAGTAGTTTCTGAGATAAATATTGTTGACTTCTTTGATTTATGTGGCCATATCTCCTATGGAAAATCTTTGATATGGCTTTTCCTCCTTGTACAACATGTGTATACCCTATGTCACTCACATCAAGTTGAAAAAAGTTAGCATGCACTCATATGCACTCGAGCGAGTAGGGGTTAGAGTGAATGTTCTTGATGGCACATTCTCCATCAGAAAACTCAATGATGTAGCCGAAGGACATGAGTTAGCCCACACTAAAAAAGTTAAGGCCCAATTTGTGTATATATTGGACATTAGTTAGAAGATTAATTCTCCCCAAGCTTGACTGGAAAGCTATCATCCCTATTCCAGCAACATGCAAGGTGTTACCATCGCCAAGCCAAATAGCCTGATGTGGTGTTTCTTTTATGCTTTGAAAGAGTGCCCTATCTCCCGACATGTGGTTTAAACAACCACTATCGATGAACCATGTACCACCAACTTCACCCATGAATTCATTGCTTGCCATGAATAGCAAACTGTTGTCAGTTTCCTTTGGCTCTTCAGTCAAATTCACTTCTTTGTTTTTATACCAACATTGGCCTTTCATATGCCTAAACTTCTTGCAGATGAAGTATAATAATCCTTTGTGTTTCTTGGTTGTATTAATGGAGTGACCTAGCTTTGATCTTCTCACTGGGTTCTGACCTCGAGCTTTGCCTCTATAGAACCCATGACCACGACCTCTTCCCCCATGGTTGCTCTGTTTTCCAAATGATGGAAGCTTGACATGTAAAGCACTCTCCTCCTCCTGTCCTACAGACAAGTTAAGAATAGATTCATATCTCTTTAATGAGCCACTTAACTCATCAACTGTGAGTGTGTTGAGGTGGTTTTTTTCCTTTATAATGAAGAATACACCATGAGCAAACCTCAGTGTGAGGCTTCTCAATATCTTCACAACAACAACTTTCTTTGAGAGGTCCTTTTTAAGCATCCTAAAGAGATAAACAATGTTCAGAACTCTGCTGACTAAGTCTTCGATGGTTTCACCATGCTTCATGTTGGAATCTTCCAACTCTTATTACAATGATTGTAGTTTCACTATGATGATGTCGGGGTTCCCCTAATAATTAGTTTTTAATATCTCCTAAGAATCCTTTGTCATTGAATCTTTGGTGATCCAAATGAAAAATCTCTTTTAGTGCTTGTGTATAAGTATTGCTAAGTATATTTTTCTTATATTGAGCATCACTTTTATTAGGTTTTATGGCTCATTCATGTGTATTTGTGTTCTTTTGTGCATTTAGGGTTGTGGAGACAAGTTTGGAAGAAAGGAAGTAAAAATAGACCATGGACACAATTGTTAAGGAAACTCTTGGACCAAACAAGGATAAAAGCACAAGTTGTGCTCATAGACATGTGGGTGTGTGCCAACCTCCAAAATGTTCAAGTGAATACATAAATTAGAGGGGCACAAAGGTAGTCACACTCATATGTTCTGACTTATGTAACATTATCAAGAGTTTCATCAATTTGTTTGAAGGTGAAGATGTGACATGATTTACCGCATGGATATGTGCCCAATCATGCGGCCTCGATGTAAAAAATGAAGTCGGGAGTACCGTAACAAAAGTACTATAGCATTTTACTGTAGTAAATTAATGTAGCAAAATTACTGTAGTAATTACTGTTCACAGCGCACAAGAAATGAGAAGCCTGGAAATCCATACGACTCTACGGAATTTTCACAAGGGCATGTGGATGCCTGATTTCAGCCCTATAAATAACTCTTTAAGAGTTGGATTTGGGGATCTTCTTTCTATCTTTTGTCTATCTTTTGGGGAGAGCGCGGTTAGGGTTTAGAGAGGTTTTTACTAGGATTTAAGAGTGGTTCTACGGCATTTGACATCGATTTTCTTTGGAGAAGAGCTATTGGGTGAGCTCTCGTCGGCATTAATTCAGCAAGGTATGCCCTAGGCTTGATGAAGGAATCTTTAGAGAAGACGAGGCGGCTCTTGAAGACCATCGATACGATTGAAAATGTGGTTATCTCTATGGATTGCTTGCACTTATTTTTGCTTTCATCTTGGATTTTGTATTGCTCCATGGAGAGCTAAACCCCTAGTGGGTGCTTGGACTTATAAACCCTAGGATGATTTTGTTTCATTGACTTCTATTATGCTTCTTTAATTAATGTTGTAATTGAGTTTCAATCTTGCATGATTATTGTTGTGATTTTCCCTTAGATTAATACTAGTGTTGAGAATCCATCTAGGTAACCCGTTGAAGGGGTGATAACTTCACTAGGGTTAGACTTAGCTAGATTGAAGAGGGTTGAGAGGGTGAGTCGACAGGTAGCGGAACATCCCCTTTCCCCTCCGACGTGATTTATCCTACCTCCACATTCCATGAGTTCTTTGCAATGATGATAGAGTGAAGTGGTAAGAGACAAACCCCAATAGGGCTTAGTTACGTGAGCAACATAGTGAAGTGTTGAGTAATCCTTAGTGCTCGGGCTTAATCATGATTAGGGGTATTTCTCCTAGACCAAAGAGTTAGATCTAAACTAGGGAATAGGGTTTATCACTTGGAGTCCCTAGAACTTTAAGCAGTCCCACTCAGTGTGAGGTGTTGAGAGTATCCCTTTTCGCCAGGCATAGTGTAGAGGGCTAGTCACGGTTGACCTTAGGTTTGGGGCCATGTGTCTTTGGATCTCTACGACTCATTAAACTTCAATTAGGAGGCATAATATTATTTTTGCACTTAAAACAATAGTCCTGGGGTAAGCATTATTCGAGTGCCACATTTTACCATCGATTACCTCTCTTTATTCTTCTTGTTTTCCCTTCTCTCTTTTACTTTTTTTTATTTGCATCAATATTTTGAATCAAATCACAAATTGGTTTTCACTCTAGCTAAATAGCAATATTTCTTGCTTCTAAACATCTATTCTTTGTGGATTCGACTACCCACTCACCAGGGTATTTTATTACTTCGACAACCAGTGCACTTGCGGTACATACACGCAAGGGGTGTGTCAACTTTTTGGCACAACTACCGGGAATAGGTGGTTTAGAAGCATTTGCACTTTGCTATTTTAGCTATTCATCACTTGTTCTATTTCACACTTCTTTTTATTCTTCCATCGTTTTGATTTGTGTTTCTTTTTTTGATTGTAGCTCCAGGTTATGACCCGAGGCAACCCTTCGACATTAGTTGAAGGTGATCCAGAAAATGAAAGAAGGATTCATAGACGAGTAAAGAAACCTATACAAGAACAGTTAAATCAAGGATCGGATAATATGGCTGAACAGCATGAACAATAAAAGATACTCTCAAGACCAACAGTTCTTGGCACATAGTGTAGTATTGTGAGGCCACCAATCATAACTCTGAGTTTTGAGCTCAAGCCAGGCTTCATCCAGATGTTAAAGCAATCAGCACAGTTTAACAGTTTGGCCGATGAGGATCTGAACAACCACATCGAGAATTTTTTGGAAGTGTGCGACATGTTCAAGATTAATGGAGTTAAGGATGATGCCATCTAATTGAGGGCCTTCCCATTTTCCTTGAAGGGGATAGCAAAACATTGGTTGCATTCAATGCCTTGAGCATCGATCACTACTTGGGAGGAGATGGTAGAAGCTTTCCTAGCTCGATATTTTCCTCCTGGAAAATTTGTGAAGCTCAGGAATGAAATATCCTCTTTTGTGCAAGTGGAACTAGAGTCACTTTCTGAGACATGGGATAGGTTCAAGGATCTTCTGCGGAAATGTCCACAACAAGGTTCCCCAAGTAGATGATTATCCATACTTTTTATAGTGGTTTGAACTCAAGCAAAAAGCAATTACTTGGTGCTGCAGCAGGAGGTACCTTAGGCAGTAAAACCCTAGAGGAAGCCAATAGCTTATTGAAGAAATGGCTATGAATAGTTATCAATGGAATACATGAGATAAGAAAAAGGTTGCCGGACTTCATGAGATTGATGCAGTCACATCGTTAGCAGCCCAGGTGGAGTCCTTGAGCAAGAAGTTATACATCCTAACTTCTCCTAGAGTGGTAGCAGTGATGAGTTGCACTGGGTGTGGGGGTGGATATGCTTCATCTAATTGTTTGATTGCTATTGGTGGTGCAAGTTCAATAGAACAAGTAGATTTTGTAGGGAATGCAATGAGAGGTCAAGGAAATTCGTATAGCAACACTTACAATCCGTGTGGAGGAAGCACCCAAAACTTCTTGGGGCAATCAGGGGTAACAGAAAACTACTGCACCACTTGGTTTCCAACAACAAGCCCCAAGTGTGGAGAATAGAGTTTCATTGTTGGAAAACCCGATTACTGATTTGGAGAAGGCTTTAACCAAGTTCATTCAATCTTAAGAAACAAGATTTCAGTCTGTTGAAGCCACACTTCGCAACCACACCGCATCCTTGCATAACTTGGAGAACCAAGTGGGTCAAATTGCAAAGTCACTTTCAGAAAGACCTCAAGGGAGTTTACCTAGCAACACGAAGACAAATCCAAGAGAACAATTGAAGGTGATCACTTTGAGGAGTGGTCATAAAGTTGAGAGTAAGCTCCCTACTGAAAAGATGATGGTTGAGTCACCAAGAGAAGTGAAGGTTGAGGAAGGAGCTAAGGAGAAGGAGGTGGCGCCCCCACCTTACAATCCATGAATCCCTTATCCTTCAAGGCTGAAAATGACCAAAATGATGACAATACAGGAAGTTTTTGGGTCTATTCAAGCAATTGCACATCAACATCCCATTTGTGAAGGCGTTGTCTTAAATGTCTCACTATGAAAAGTTCCTGAATGACCTCTTGACCAACGAAAAGGAAGATGGAAGAGAGTGCATCTGTGATCCTAGATGCTTCATGCTCAATAGTGTTGTAAAAGAATATGCCGAACAAGAAGAAAGACCCAGATAGCTTCATCATTCCATGCAAAATTGGTAACTTGGGTGAAGAGAAGGCATTGGCGGATTAAGGGGCTAGCATCAATGTTATGCCTTATACATTTGTCCAGAAGCTAGGTTTGTGATAACCTATAACCACTCGGATGACACTTCAATTGGCCGACCGATCAGTTATATGTCCAAGGGGCATCATTGAGTATGTACTTGTGAAAGTTGAGAAGTATATCTTTCCTACAAACTTTGTGGTGTTAGATGTGGATGAGGATGTCGAGGTTACATTGATACTTGGGAGGCCATTCTTGTGTACTTCCAAAGCTTTCATTGAAATGGATGGTGGGGAATTGACTTTAAGAGTTGGAGATGACAAGTTGACATACCACCTTGGCGAAGCCATGCGACATTCTCTTGATTTAGATGATACTTTATATTTTCTTAACACCACGGATAAATTAATTGATGATTATCTGCAGGAAATGTTGTGTCCAGACCCATTGGAGGATTAGCTAGACCATGAAGAGGAGAATGAAGAAATTTCATCTCTTGGTCTAGAGGACAAAGTGCAACCTACTCCGGGAGTAATGAAGAGGATAATTTAAAAGCTTAAGAGAACTAGGAGATGCCACAAGAAGCGCCCCAATGCTAGTGGGGATCAGAATTCATGAAATGAGGGTGATAAACTCTTGTGTGGTAACAAACAGAATCATTCCCCCTCTAACTTGCAAAACTTGTGCATACTTTCAAGTGGTAGGTAAGAGGGCAACTTTTCTTCATGAACCCACATGAGGTAAGTGCAGGTATGTCAAGCTTAGTAACGTTAAACAAGCGCTTTTTGGGAGGCAACCCAAGTCTTTACTATTTTTCTAGGTCTTAGTTTAGTTTTTGCATGAAAAAATGCCGAGTGTCAGTGTTTTAAACTTAATATGCTATTGCTGTGATTTTCTCATGGATCATTGGTGCTTTATCATGCTTTAATGTGATTGGCAAAGTTTTAGGTCATTTGAGCATGTTTTCATAAGTATCTGGTAAGTTATTCACTGTATTTGTAGTCTCAGTATAGTGTATTAATGTTGCAGACTTGTTCATGAGCAATCCAGAGAAGACACACGGCCGTGTGAAATGTCTAGACGGGCATGTGTTTCCATTCAGAGCTCATCTTCTATATCCCAAGAAGACAGCCTATGAAGGACACATGCCCGTGTGGAATTTCCGCATGAGCGTGTGGATCTTTGCATACCAAAAATTTTCCATCCTGAGAAGACACATGGGCATGTGGCTGCCCCTGCAAGCCCCCCTATGAAATCCACACGCCCATGTGGAATTTCCATAGGGGCGTGTGGAACACTGAGAAAAATTTTTGGGTTTCAGAGAAGCCATAAGGGCGTGTGGGTGCCCCTTTAGCTGGCCTTCTGGTTGGGCACACATGCGTAGGTAATTTCCACACGCTCATGCGGATGTGTTCAGAGGTCACAATGGCCAGCCCGAGAGCACACAATGGCATGTGGATGATTTAAAGTTCCAACTTCATTGATGCTTATGATAACGTTTTTTCAAAGTTGCAACTTCATTTTATTTGTTTTGATGCTTAGTCCATAATTTGTCTTTTTTTATACCATATAAGGAAAATATAAAAATGTCAGATCAAACTTTTGAATTTATTCAATCACTCCAAATCACTACAATGGAATGAAAACTACAACTAAAACAATAAAAGTGATATTTTTTTCTTCATCCTATGTGCAAGATAACCTAACTTAAACATTCCTTTTCTCTTGGCTTACACGCCAAGCTTGTCTCAATGGCGAGGGAAAGCGGAAGAGGTCTGAAGCTTGATATTTATGGAGATTTCACTGTTGTTGATGGTGATTCGCGATTAGCGATTAGGGAGTAAGTGGAGTGATATGGATGGGATGATTGATGGGTGTGCTGGTGAGAAATTTCAGCATGGGGAGGGGGTAGGAAAAAACCCCTAGAAATTGCCAATTTGAGGATGATGGATGATGAAGCACGAACTGATTTGGGGAGGGTGGATCGATTGAACATTGGATCATCATTGAAGTAGGACAATGGTAGCAAATAGCTTGATGGCACCGACACAGAACCAGATCATGGAGATGGATCAAAATCATAGGCAACTCTCTTTTCTGACAATAGGCTCTGAAGGAAAAGGATAATGAGTTGAAGCTTATTATTCCCACTGTGTCAAATGGGAAGAGGGTTGTGTGGTTCTATTCGGAGGAGGTTGTTCGTAAGGAGAATATATGTAAGTCATCGCTGATAGGATTTGTGTATGGGATATAGCCTAGAGTGGAGTGGATTTCAGTTTTTGCTATGGCATGATGGAGGAAATATGGGCTGATTGACAAGGTCCCCTTGCGTATATCCCGCAAGTGCAAGGGTTTGTCGAAGTAATAATCCCGGATAAGCGGGTATCGAATCCACAGGGAATTGGGAATAAAAATACTTAATTCGATTCTTAGCTATGTGAAAGATCAATGATGATAAGCGTGAGAATGATTCAATTCTCAACAATAAAAACAACAAGTAAGAGAGCAAAAGTAAAGAAGGGGGTAAGGCAATCGATAAAGATGGGGTACCCAGATAATGCTCCACCTAGGATAATTGTTTCAAGTGCAAGAACCCTCTATTATGCTTCCTAATCAATGCAATGGTGAGTCGTGGAAATCCTTAATTACATAGTTCCAAATCTAAGGTCAACTATGCCTAACTCTATACATGTCCCGGAGGAGAGATTAGATAACCTCTCAACCTCGCACTCGCATAGAGTTGCACTGAGCTCTAAGGATTCCAAGTGATAAATCTCTTCCTAATTATAGACCTAACCCTTTGGTTCAGGTGGAAGGTCCCTAACCACGATTAAGCCCTAGATACTAAGATCACCTCAACACTTCACTCCATTGCATGCGGAACTAAACCCCAGCGGAAGTTCATCCCTTAGACCATTCACTCTATTATGGCCACAAAGAACTCGAGGAACGGAGGTAGAATCTTTCACGTCGGAGGGGAAAGGGGACGCTCCTGTACCTCTCGACTCACCCTCTCAATCCTCTCCAACCTAGCATTGTTTAACGCTTGTGGTGTGTCACTGACTCACAAGGTTACCAACGAGAACTCTCAACCCTAGTGTCACTCTAGGGGAAATGTTCATACAATCAAGCATTCAAGGTTGGAACTCACAATAAACATCAATTAATTGTAAGCATAATAAAGAGATTCAATGAAATGAATACATCCTAGGGTTCACAAATACCCGAGTACCCACTAGGGGTTTAGCTCTCCATGGACCTAAGTACAATCAAAGAAATAGAATGTAAAAGCAATAAATCCATAAAGAAACCCCCTCGATAGTCGTGTCGATGGTCTTGTGGAAAGTCCTCTACTCGTCGTCCAAGGATTCCCTCGTCCGGTATAGGATACGCCTCGACAGAAGCTCCCATACCAACCTTCTTCCTAAGGAACTCACAATAAATATCAATTAATTGAAAGCATAATAAAGAGATCCAATGAAACGAATATATCCTAGGGTTCACAAATACCCGAGTACGCACTAGGGGTTTAGCTCTCCATGGAGCTAAGTACAATCAAAGAAATAGAATGTAAAAGCAATGAATCCATAAAGAAACCCCCTCGATAGTCATATCGATGGTCTTGTGGAAAGTCCTCTACTCATCGTCCAAGGATTCCCTCATCTGGTATAGGATACGCCTCGACGGAAGCTCCCCTACCAACCTTCTTCCTAAGGAATGACGATGTCGGAGCTGTAGAACCTCTCCAAAACCTAGGCCAATACCCCTCAAAACCCTAGCCGTAGCCCTCTCTCAAGTTGGGGAAAAGATGGAGAAAAGAATACTAAAATCGTGGCTAATTCGGCTTTAAATAGGGCTGGAATCGGGCTACTACACGGGCGTGGATGCTTCACGCGCTCGTGAGGAATTTCCACACGGGCGTGGATAATTTCCACACCCTCGTGTGGATTCTCTGAACTCCTGTTTTCTTGGCCGGCTATGAACAGTGTTGCTACAATGCTCTGCTACACTATCCGGCATGAATAGCTTCCCGAATCCATACTTTCATCGGAGTAACGCAAACGGGCACACGTTCACGTCATGGATCACTTGCTTCTTCAATGATAGGCAAGTTGGTGGAGCTCTTGTTCTTTGTGCATAAATCGGAATGCTCGAGTGTGACTGCCTTTGTGAACCTCCAAATGGATGTGCCAAACTTGAATACGTGGAGGTTGGCACACACTCTAGCATCTCACATCCAACCTATGTTTTCGCGTTTGAACCTTAGCAAGATTTCCTCCAAAATCGGTGCATTGTGATCCACATTGGCTTCTTTCCTTCATCATCGGCCTCACAACCCTACCTTCATAAAAGTAACATAAAAACACACATATTAGTGTAAAAACCCGAGAAAAGTAATGCTCAACATAAGGAATGAACGCTTCGCATTCATATCGCACAAGCACTTATCACTGATCTATGTTTCTAGGTAAATTATGAGTTGTTTCTCTTTCAAATCAATGGTGAATATTGATGTGAGCAAATAATGGAAGATAGGCCATTCACCTTTGATAACCATCTGATGATTCTAAAGAAATGGCTGCCGAGGTTGAGCTTGGACAAAGCTACTTGTGCTCTTCCTATATGGATTCAATTGCCTGGTTTGCCATGAGAATTCTAGACTATGGAGATGCTAAAAAAAATTGGGAGTGTGTGTGCTAAGTCTTTATATTGTGATAAATGCACTTTATCAAAAGTGAAGTTAGGATTTGCATGAACTCTGGTTGAAATGGAGGCTACATGGGAGTTTCTAGAGTACATTGAATTAGCTAATGAAAATGGCAATGGATTCATACAAAAGGTGGTGTATGAATGGATGCCTTTAGTTTGTTAAAAGTGTAGGAAATTTGTACAACTGCAGCAAGATTGTTGGTTGGGGAAAGTGGAGAAGTTACAATTGAAATTGAAGGATAAATTAATTTATGAGGAGATTGATAAGAAAACTGTAAATCAAGCATATGCCGGTGTGTCAAGGTTAATGTTGGGGATGTCCAACAAGAGAAATCTTAATTAAGAGGTGCTGTTATGGTGGTAGGAAGCTCTATGAATGGTGATGGACAAGGTATTGTGGGGGAGAAGTGGAAAGAAATTGTAAAAGGGAAGCTATTTCAACTGAGGGATAGCAGGGAGACCATAATAGCCAGTTGAGAAAGTTGCCAAAGAGTACAACCTCATCTAGGGGAGGTAGAGAAGTTCTTTCTGTAAATTTTAATAAATCCCCTATGAAGAAAAGTACTGAGTTGAACGATAATACAGTTAGAATTGCCTCAAAGGATATACCAAAATGTAGTAATAGTTTTGGTATCTTGGAGGAGGGAATGGATGGCGCTAATGTGGTGTCCAAGGGCCTTGGACTAAACAGTTTTCTTGGGGAAGATGGCAGGAAAGGTAGGAAAATTGGTCTGTTAAAGCTTTTAAAAGTGATTTTGTCATGGAATATTAGAGTATTGAATAACCCTCTTAAGAAATCATGACTTAAATCGATAATCACCAAATATAAGATTGTAGTATTGGGTGTTAGACCAGGGTTAGAAAGGAAAATTTGGCTGTTGTTTTGAAGAAGGTTACACTTTCTCAATGGAAACTAGTGAATAACTATGATAGTAGTGATCAAGGGATAATATGGGTACGCTATGATACCATGAAAGTATCTCTAACTATCCTTGAAGAACATGTTTAGTATATTCATTGTAGGGTTATCATGGGAAATGAGGTGTTCTACTGGACTTGTGTGTATGGATTATATGATCCGGCCATGAGGAGAAAGCTGTGGATGGAGCTAACAAGGATAGGCGGGGTAATAACTAAACCTTGGTTAATTCAAGGGGACTTTAATTTAGTAAGTAATGATGGAGATAGAAGAAGAGAGATCCCCATTAATTTAGAAGTTGCATGTGAATTTTAGGACTGGATATTGGGTTTGGATTTGGTGGAGCTATAGTATACTGGAAATAAGTTTACTTGGACAAGCTTTCAGGAGGGGGAAAAGTGGATTTATATAAGGATTAATTGGAGTTTTGTTAATCATGATTGGTTTCAAAAAAATTAGAGAACCAGCATGTAGTGTCATTCCCTGGAGTTTGTCATATCATTGTATCTTATCGATTGAAATAAATAGAACTTTTAAGAGTGTGAAGACTCCATTTAGGTTCTTTAATATGTGGTGTGAGCACCCAGATTTTTTCAAAATTTTTGAGAGGATTTGGAGTACTCCTATCACTGGGAGTAATATGTTCAAAGTGTATGAAAGATTAAAATTATTGCATGATGAATTGAAGTTCTTAAACAAAAGGATTTTGGTTTAATACCTGAGAGAGTTAACCAAACCCGATAAGCTCTGAAGGAATCTGAAAGAGTCTGCTTAATGACCCTTGTAATGGTTATTGACAAGGTTCTCTTGCGTATATCCCGCAAGTGCACAGGGAGTAGGGAGTAAAGACACTTAATTCAATTCTTAGCTATGTGGAGTATCAACAATGATAAGTGTGGTAATGATTCAATTCTAAGAAATTAAAAGCAACAAGTAAGAGAGCAAAAGTAAGAAGGAGGCAAGGCAATCGATAAAGATGGAATACTCGGATGATGCTTCACCTAGATAATCACTTCAAGTGCAAGAACTCTCTATTATGCTTCCTAATCAATGCAATGGTGAGTCGTGGAAATCCTTACATACATAGTCCCAAATCTAAGGTCAACTATGCCTAACTCTATACATGTCCCGGAGGAGAAATCGAACAATCTCAACACCTCGACTTTCTCGCATAGAGTTGCAATGAGCTCTAGGGATTCCAAGTGATAAATCTCTTCCTAGATTTAGACCTAACCCTTTGGTCGAGTGAAGGTCCCTAACCACAATTAAGCCCTAGATACTAAGATCACCTCAATGCTTCACTCCATTGCACGCAACTAAGCCCCAACGATGGTTCATCCCTTAGACCATTCACTCTATTATGGCCGCAAAGAACTTGAGGAACGGAGGTAGAATCTATCACGTCGGAGGAAAGGGGACGCTCCCATGCACTCTCGACTCACCCTCTCAACCCTCTCCAACTTAACTTTGTCTAACGCTCGTGGTGTGTCACTCACTCACAAGGTTACCAACAAGAACTCTCAACCCTAGTGTCACTCTAGGGAAATGTTCATACAATCAAGCATTCAAGGTTGGAACTCACAATAAACATCAATTTATTGAAAGCATAATAAAGAAGTTCAATGAAGCGAATACATCCTAGGGTTCACAATCACCCAAGTACCCACTAGGGGTTTAGCTCTCCATGGAGCTAAGTACAATCAAAGAAATCGAATGTAAAAAGCAATGAATCCATAAAAGAAACCCCCTCGATGGTCGTGGTCGATGGTCTTGTGGAAAGTCCTCTACTAGTCAGTCCAAGGATTCCTTCATCCGGTATAGGATACGCCTCGATCGAAGCCCCCCTACCAACCTTCTTCCTAATGGAATCACGATGTCAGAGCTGTAGAACCTCTCCAAAACCTTGGCCAATACCCCTCGAAGCCCTAGCCGAAGCCCTCTCGCAAGTTGCGGAAAAGATGGAGAAAAGAATACCAAAATCGGGAGCTGAATCGACTTTAAATAGGGACTCGAATCGGGGCAACTCCACGGGCGTGGATGATACATCGCCATGCGTGAATTTCCACATGGGCGTGGATAATTTCCACATGCCCATGTGGATTCTCTATTTCTCCGGGTTTCTCGGCCGGGACTGTGAGCAGTCTTTGCTCATGATGCTCTCGCTACGGGTCTTCGACTCAATAACTTCCCAATTCCATACTTTCATCGGGAGTAGCATAAGCAGGGCACACATTCACGCTGTGAATCACTTGCTTCTTCAATGATATATATGTTGGTGGAGCTCACTGTTCTTATATGCATAAGACGGAATGCTCGAGTGTGATCGCCTTTGTGCCCCTCCAAATGGATGTGCTCACTCGAATGCGAGGAGGTTGGCACACACTCTAGCATCTCACACCTGCCCTATGTCTTAGCGTTTGAACCTTAGCAAGATCTCCTCCAAAATAGGTGCATTATGATCCACATTGGCCTATTTCCTTCATACTCAGCCTCACAACCATACCTGCATAAAAGTAACATAAAAACACACATATTAATGTAAAAACTTGAGAAAAGTAATGCTCAACATAAGGAAAGAATGCTTCGCATTCATATCACACAAGTACTTATCAGTTATTTACAAAGGAAGTAAAATTTTTTTTTAAGTGAACTATAGAGAATGTTACTATGGGAGGAGAGTTTGTTGAAGCAAAGGTCAAGTGTCAATGGTTCAATTTGGGAGATTAGAACTCAAGATTTTTCTTTAACATATTGTAGTAGAGGAAGGCTAGGAATGGTATTTCACAGCTAACTTAGGCAAATAGGGAGATATGTACTGATCAGGAAGGTATCAAAGAGGCTATTGTAAACTAATTTCAAGATGTGCTTAGTATTGCTCAGATGAGAGATGATTTGTTTGATCGCATTATTTTCCAAGAAATAACTGTTTGGGCAAGTGAATGGGAGACTCTATGTAGCATGGCAACTAATCAAGAGATTAAAGATGCATTATGGAGCATTAAAGATGAAAAAAACCCAGGACCTAATGGGTTTAATAGCTAAGTTTGCAAATGGTAACATGTTGAAGCAAGTGAATTCCACATCTATAACTTTGATTCCTAAAGTTGATAGTCCTTTGTCACTGAATGAATTCAGACCCTATCATGCTTCAATGTGGTTTATAAAATGATATCAAAAGTCTTGGCCGGAAGGTTGAGAAGAATTTTGGGTAGTATAGTTCAACAGAACCAGTCTACATTTATCCCTAGTAGAAGATAGCTAACAATATCCTTCTAGCTCTTGAATTATTAAAAGGATACATAGGGATAAGATTGAGTGTTGTGCTATGAAAGTGGATTTGCAAAAGGCATATTACTCTGCATCTTGGGATTTTTTTAGAAGAAGTGATGATGGCATTTTCATTCCCTGATCAGTTCATCAAATTAGTAATTGGTGCTGTTAGGTCCTACAGATTTTCTATCCTGCTTAATGGGGAATTAAAGGGTTTTTTCCTATTAGAAAAGACTTACGAAAAGGAGATCAAATATCTCCTTTGTTGTTTGTACTTTGTATGGATTACTTCTCCAGAATACTACAAAAGGTGACAATGGATGGGTTTTTGTTTGATAAGGATTGTAAGGTGCTAAAACTGACTCATCTTTGCTTTGCTGATGACCTGATTGTCTTTTCTAATGGAGATATGAAATTTATTGTGCTTATTAAGAAGACCATTAAACATTCAAGGTGCATATGGTCTGAAGCCTAATTAATATCCATAAAAGTCTGGTTTTTCTTTTTGTGAGTATAGCCTGACATCAAGAAGCATATAATTGAGATAATGGGGTTCAAGGAGGGATGTTTCCTGTAAAATATTTGGGATTTCCTCTAGTCTCAACAAGACTTTAAAAATAGCATTGTCATGGCTTAGTAACTAGAATCGCTACGAAAATCCTTGATTGGACTGCAAAGTCATTATCCTATACAGGTAGATTACAGTTGGTGAAGTCTTTATTAACAAGTATTTATGTTTACTGGACTTCAATATTCATGTTACCAAAACCTGTAATTAATGTGGTAGAGAAGATTTGTAGATCATTTTTGTGGCATGGCACTGACAAGGGAAAGAAAGGAGGAATGGTGGCATGGTTTATGGTGTGTCAGACCAAAGAATGTGGGGGCTTGGAAATTAAACCAATTCCAAAATGGAACCATGTGGCTCTTATAAAGTATATATAGGAGTTAATTATGGAGAAAAATACCTTGTGAGCTATGTGGGTGATAAAAGTAAAGTTAAGAAGGCTCATTTTTTGGGGAATTACAAAGGCAGCAAAATGTAGTTGGAATTGGAGGAATTTGCTCAAATTAAGAAAGTCAGCCAAGATTATGTTTGTGTATAAGCTTGGGGATGGGAGAAGGTTTTCTTTTTGGTTTGATCCATTATACCATGGATATTCGTTGGTAGACTTATTCCCTAGAATCAAGTTGAAAGAGGCAGGCAATCTAAAAAAAGTTGTCATCTATGAATTCTGGAGGAATAATTGTTGGTATGTCCCTAATAGATGGAATTCTAATATGCTAAGAGTGATGGAGTTTTTGAATGGTAACTTGACTGTTACTAATGCCATACAGGATTTGATATCTTAGGTACTGGAAAAGAAAGGGGAGTTAACTATTAAGAGTGCATTGAGAGGTTTGATGAAGCTAGAACAACAAATGAGTTGGACAAAAATAGTCTGGTCACCAAGAAACTTACCAAGGCATTCCTTTATTATATGGCTAGCTTTACATAATTAGTTGATGACTAGAGAGAAGTTATTTGATTGGCATGTTACAATTCAAATGTCTGTGCTTTTTGTAACTTTGATGTTGAAAAGGTTGAGCATTTATTCTTTATGTGTGACATTTCTAAAGCAGTTTGGGTGAGAGTGTTAAGGGCTCTCAAGGTGTATAGGATGCATTTTGTTTGAGAAGAGAAATTAGTTGATTTGTAAGGAAATCCAAAAACAAATCTTTGTTGGCAAAGAAGAGAAAGACAACTTTGACTACTAGTGTCTCTTATATTTGGATGGCAAGGAATTGTTCTATATTTCAACAAAAACATGTAACTTCTGAGTATTAGGATTATGCCCTCGAATGCCAATAAGGATACTTATATTAGGGTATTTTATTTATATTATACATTGTTATTATTATTAATGGGCATTTATTTTCATGTTCATATAAAGCTTGTGATGGCATTATAATTAGTTTTGAATATTATACTCCATGTGTATTAAGACAAACCTTCTATTCTTTGTGGGATAAAGAGGATAACACTAGAATAGTTTGGTACTTATACACTTAAATAGTTCGCAAATCGGAGAATCTTTAAATTACCGTTAAAGGTTCGTAAGGATTTGTATGAGATATACTTTGACAAAGAGTGCTAGTTGAACACTATGGAATAGTGGAAGCATATGTCATAAATGCATCACTGGGATTAGTGTACTCGAACATGACTCGCAATAGTTCAATCACATGGGTTTTACTCTTTGACAGTCAATGATTGGGATTGTTGGTTATGATCATATAAGTGGACCTTACACCTGAGGTATCATTATCAAAATGTACTTGTGACGTCTAGTCAGTCACTAGAGTTGTTAGGCTCAGTTTATCTTTTGGTAGGGCCGACCTCGAAGTGTGATTATGTCGGGTAAGTAGCAGTTGTGAGTGATCACCAAGAAGGAATTCATTCTCTCGGAAGTAAATGACTTAGTATCCTATGTGATTATAAGTATGTGAGATTAGAAGACCTTGGCCAAGGTAGTCAAACTAATCGTGTGGGATACGAAGGGTAGTTTGGTAATCTTATCCTATTATAGTTATTTGCATATGATCAATTTCAGTGAGTTTGACATTACCATGGCTCTCACTCAGTTGGGATACAAGAACACAAGAGTTATACACATATGGTAATCATAATTGGAAATGTCCGTAATGATCTACTCTTTCGTGTTCAATTGGGTTATGACGTGGAGACACAGGACTGGTTAGGTGTCACCCACATCCTTAGGTGTCAATTCGTGTTCAATTGGAATGAAACTAGGGAGTCACGCTTAAAGGTATAAAGAATCAGTCTCGTTTTGAATGTAGGGGTATAATTATCAATTTACAATTTTACTTGATGGAATAGATAATCAATGGAGTTGAATAGATAATCAAAATTATAAGGACTCAAAGACAATAGTAGTTTTAGTTACATTAGGACTCATATTTCTAATAGAACTTCTATGATAATGTTTATCATATTATGAAGGTTCATATTTTGAACAAGATTTTATAATTAAATAATGTTTATAAAATTATGAAGGTTCATATTTCGAATAGAACTCATAATTGAAAAATGTTTATCATGTTTTATGAAGTTTCTATAAATATGACTCCTCTCAAATTATAGAATTAATCAATTAATTCTCTTGTGAGAAAATTCCCCAAGCTCTCTCTTCCTCTCTAACCCTAGCCGCAATTTGGAGAAAAAAAGGAGATAGTCTCTTAATTCCAGTGTGTGATCTAGAGGCCTGGGACTTTTGTTTGGCGCTAGGAGATCTAAGACAATCTGAGAGACAAATTCGGCACATCAAAGAAAGGCTTTTAAACATTAAGAAGTAATTTTCTAGGCCTTTTAATTAGATTAAGGTATTCATTAAAACAATTAGAACATATCGCAAATATATTATTACTTCCGCATGTCTTTTGATGTTATTTGATTTTTGCAATATTACCTAACACTGAGGTGGTCTTTCAACAGGTGAGAGAAATTATGATAATGAAGTACATGGGAGAAGCTTTTAAAGATGGTCGAAGTGGGGCTAATTTTTTGGGAAGCTGGTAATAAATGTGTGTAGTATGTGATTTTTGGAATTTGGAATGAATTCTAATGAGTCCACTTTGTATACATGTTTTCATATCCTAAATTCATCATTTCGCTTGTTCTCAAGTTTACTTTTATACATGAGCGATGCTATTATGGGTATTTTTGTTATATGTGCAGAAATTGGGGACTCAATACATTTTGGAGTGTATTCGGGAAGAAAACAAGAAGATATTCAAATGGAGTTCAAGTGCTCAAGCTTGGCACGAGCTGGAAACACTTGTGTCATATCCTCCGAAGTTCTCGGCCCAATGTTGATCTAGCAAGAATTCTGTGTTAAAGGACACTTTCAAGATTGACATGGTCAGGACACGACCATGTCCATGCCTCCTAAAATCCCAGGCTATGGGTGATTTTAGTGAAGAATTATTGACACGCGTTGGGTGCCCCTGACACGATCGTGTCACAGCATTGCAAGGTCTAGACATGATCGTGTCCCTTTCCCGGAACTTTCCAGGTAGAGACACTCCTGTGTACTCAACTTTTTCCCAACATGATACGGTCTGGACATGAGCGTGCGCAGACCATGTCGAGCCCAAAATCTCTCTTCATAACTCTAAATTTTAGGGTTTCATCATCATCTTTGTTCGGGGATCTTCTTCTCCACCGAGAGGACTTTGATGAGGGCAAAGATCAAGCTTATCCACACCTTCTAAGGCATAGAGGAGTGAGTTGGATGCACAAGGGAAGTGGTGCTAGCACAAAGAGCTCGACATTGGGTGCAAATCTCAAAGAGAAGGGAGTCATGTCTTCTTTTTCTATATCTAGTTTTATCTCCTCTATGTTGTACACACACATGAGGGGCTAGCTTGCCATGGTTCCTCGGGGTGGGAACTTTGCTACTTTGTATGCTTAAACACTTTTACTCTTCATGATTTACGGAGTTCTTTTGGTTCTTGTGTTTAATCTTGTTTTCGCATAACTTGATGTATTTGATTTGCACAATTACTTAGGTAAAACTTGATGTGTGGATTGCCATAGTTGTGGTTGCCTTGTGTGATTGCAAAATTTGATGTGCATGAAACCATAGTTACCTCAGTAAAACTTGGTGTAATTGAGAACCATAGATGTTTCATTGCTTTTGAGCACACACTAGAACTCAAGAATGTACCTGGTAATCCTTGAGAGTGAGTGAGCATTACTGAGTGCAGAGGGAACATCCTGGGGCATTGTTCTCTTTAGTCGACACTTAATCCAATTGCCTTTTATCTTCATCTATTCTCTTTTCCCTTTCTCTTTTAATTGCTTTTCATTTATTTAATCTCATCACCTATTCATTATTCACTAGAGATCAGTGTTAAGTGATTATTTTTAGTCCAGTCCCTGAGGTTCGACAACCCTACCCCTTAAGGGGTACCACTATATTACTTGTGTGCGACCCGTGTACTTGCGGAGAATGCATCAAATTCCATGGTGGGAAGATTTAGTTAAAAGTTGTTGGAAGAGTGACCGGGTATTATGCGCCAGTGGAGGGAAGAAAGCGATTGGTAGATGTTGATAGTAGAGGGATGAGTGATTGATTGGCGAGATAAGTATCAAGAATACTTGCTCTGATTAGTGGATAGAGTTTTTTTTTGTCTGTTGGTTGAGATTGGCTGGGGGTGAGCATAGATGGGCTTTATTGTGATGTGATGGTGGTATTGATTGTTTGGAAGTGGGGTTGTCTGGGTGTCATTGTAATATATGAGAAAACCAACACCTTGTTTTCAGTTAAAAGTTGAGCTAATAAATATTTTACTTTGGTTTGACCAAAAAAAAAAATATTCTTTAACTTCACTATTTTTTTATGTAAAAAATAACATTAGATACTTAGAATTAAACCTCAATGGATATACGAACTCATCTAAATATAGTTGTATTTGATGACAGTAACATTTCTTTCATCTTCCCTAATTGTTAAGTTATTTTAATGACAGATTAAGGATGAAACATAGTCTAATAAGGAATAATTTACATGTCCTCAGAAAAAAAATGTAGTCTATGTTGTGTAGTCTAATTAACAAACATAAAAAAAATTGAAGATATATCTTTTAATTTTTTTTTGTGGACTTACTAAACATTATCTATCTTAAAAATCACATGTTGATTAATCGTTCCTTTAAAAAATATAAAAAATTTTCATATTAGAATTATCATAAAAGATCAGTCAAACAAAACAACTTAATTATGTTTGATAGTAATAAGTTAATAATGTTAAGTGAATAACACAAGACAAATGTTTATAAAGCAAAACAAAAAGTACTTCAATGAAAGAGAATGAAGATTATATAAAATTTGAGTAATCAAAACAATATATCAATAAACAAAGAATTAAAATGAAGAATTCTTATAACTTAATGAATGTATCAATGTTTTAGAAACAAAACCAAAACCCATGAGCCAAGTAAAAGATAACACTATATTTGGAGTTCTATTATATGTATACGGTTTATGTAGTGGAAAATAGAATAACATAGTACAAAATAGACAAAAGCGACAATTACAACTGAACTAAGGGACAAACTATCAGTGCAAATAAATTAAACATCAACAACAAGACTAGGGGGAAAAAATAATAAACAAGAAAGCAAACGAGACGTTGAAAACATTAGACTCCTATTAGATGTTAGAATCACTAGGTCACTCTAGAGTCTGCTAGGACCCTTTAAGGCGGATATTGAATGTCTTGCTAGGTTGAAATAATCTCTATATTTTATAAATATTATATTGAAAGGTCTTATTTTTAAAAGTAGTGCAAGTTATATAAATTCGGGTTTGATATTATGTGGGTGCAAAAGCCTACTTGGATATTTGGCTCTAGTATCATATATTATTGTCTCCTCACACCTATTCCTTTTCTCTCCTCCACCGATGGCTCCAACCTTCAGAATTCATCTAATCTGAGGGAAAAAAAAAATCTTCTTTAACTAATTACCTAGCATAGATTTTTAACCTGAACATTCATCTTACAAACTCATTGTTTAATTATAGCAAAATCAGCGTTCAATTATAGCAAAGGAGACACCATCAATTATATATGTGGTCCGTGGTCTTGAATTTGGTGAGATTGCCTATAAAGAAATTGGTGATTTCCAAAACTCATTTATGAATGAACTTTATACCATATAGATATGAGGTGTGTTGGATGTGGGTCTTACGGGGACCAATTCTTTAAGTTATGTTCCTTGCTTAAGGATCCTCGGCTATCCCACATGTCACATACACTCATACTAAGCTATTTCTTTTTCTTTTAGTCCCTCATCAGATGTAGAGAGGGTCTTTGGCCACCTTATATAGGTTTTGTGTGATTAGCACTTTGGTTAGGGTTTTAAGAGAGTATTAGCCTATGTTTTACACCACACGCGGGTGTGCGCTCACTTGTAATGCTGGATGACCAATTTTTCTTCTCGCCTTATTTTTTTTTGTGAGTTTTTGCATCTTGATAGTAGCTGCATTCCTAGTTGTTGATCTTCCTAATGGATAGAAATCTATCCGTTGAGGAATTCTTAGCTGGTATATATACCAAGCCAGAACCCTAGCCACAGTTGAGTTGTTCATCATCTACTCTCGTTTCCTCCCCAGTTGTGAACCTTGCATTTTCATAGGTGTTTCCATTTCCATCAGTTACACTATCAAAGGCTTGAATCTTGTGGTGTTGCACTTGAAAAAACTTATCGCCAAACATGCTAGGAAGGGAGTTCATTCTTCTTGGGTTAGAGTAGTCTAGTGCTTGGAGTGAGACCGGCAAATTCTACACGAGGGAGGTCAATTAAACATTAGAGTAGTGCTTACGCATGCTTACCCCAGGCTGGAGCTTCCTAACCTTTATTTCTTAATTTTTGCTAATTTTTACAGTGTGCTAAACTTATCTTGATATCTACAGTATTTGTTTTTGTTGATTCGATGCTGTATAGTTTATTTCCAAAATTCTAATGCTGAATTGGTGATAAGTGCTTGTGTATAAGTAATACGAAGTATTCTTTTTTACATTGAGCATTACTTTTTCTCATATTTTATCGCTTTTTCGTGCGTATATTTGTTTTTTTGTGCATTTAGGGTTGTGGAGTGACAACGCCCCTTCCGTATGTCCCGCAAGTGCACGGGTTTGTCAAAATAATAAAATCCCAGATGAGTAGGGTATCATATCCATAGGGAGTAGGGAATAAAAACACTTAGATTGTTTATTAATAAGTGAAAGATGAATAGTGATATGTGTGACAAGATGTGAAATAACAAAAGTAAAAGAACAAGAAAGAGAGCACAAGTAAAGGGGAAGGTAAGGCAATCGATATAAATGGGGTACCCAGATATTGTTCCAACTAGGACAATCGTTTCAAGTGCAAAAACCCTCTATTATACTTTCTAACTGATGAAATAATGAGTCGTGGAGATTCTTAAATATATGGTCCCAAATCTAAGGTCAACCATGCCTAACTCTATACATGTCTCGGAGGAGAAATTAAATAATCTCTCAACCTCGCACTCGTATGGAATTGCAATGAGTTCTAGGATTCCAAGTGATAAATCCTCTTCCCAGATGTAGACTAACCCTTTGGTTCAGGTAGACTAACCTCGCACTCGTATGGAATTGCAATGAGTTCTAGGATTCCAAGTGATAAATCACTTCAACGCTTCACTCCGTTGCACCCACAACTAAGCCCCAGCGGAAGGTCATCCTTTACCTCATTCACTCTAATATAACCGCAAAGAACTTGAGGAAATGGAAGTAGAATAAATCACACCGGAGGGGAAAGGGGACACTCCGCTACCTCTCGACTCATCTTCTCAACCCTCTCTAATCTATCTTTGTCTAACTCTCGTCGTGTATCACTCACTCACAAGGGTTACCAACAAGAACTCTCAACCCTAGTGTCACTCTAAGGGAGTATTCATACAATCAAGCATTCAGGATTGGAACTCAAATAAAACATCAATTAATTGAAAACATAATAAAGAGGTTCAATGAAATGAATACATCCTAGGGTTCACAAATACCCAAGTACCCACTAGGGGGTTTAGCTCTCCATGGAGCTAATTACAATCAATAAATCAAATGTAAAATCAAAGAATCTATAGAAAACCCCTCAATAGTCATGGTGATGGTCTTGTGGAGAGTCCTCTACTCGTCCAAGGGTCCCTTTGACCGGCCTAGGATACACCTCACCCTGGATCGATGCCGATGAAAGCTCTTCCACTAACCTTCTTCCAAACGCAGTGTGATGTCAGAGTCATAGAACCTCTCCAAATCCCAAGCCAATACCTCTCAAAACTCTTGCTGAAGCCTTCTCTCAAGTTGGGGAAAAGATGGAGAAAAGAATGCTGAAATCAGGGCTGAAATTGGCTTTTAAAGGGCTGGAATCGGGAATCCACACGTCGCTGTGGGCGCCTCTGTGGATTTTTCACACGGGCGTGTGGAATTAACGCACGCCCATGTGGATTCTCTATTTTCATCCTTCTTCGGCCGGCTGTGAACAGTATCTTCTATATTGTTTTCCTACAGTGTTTTGTTAACGTTTTGTTACAGTGCCCTGCTACAGTATCGCCTCAAAACACTCCCGAATCCATGCTTTCATTGAGGTAACGTAAATGGGCACACGTTTACATCGTAGATCGCTTTGCTTCTTCAATAAAGGTCATGTTGGTGGAGATCTTGCTATACATGCACAAGCCGGAATGCTTGAATGTGACTACCCTTCTGCCCTCCAAATCGTTGTGCTAACTTGAATACGGGGAGGTTGGCACATATTCCAGCATTTCGAACCAGACTTATATCTTCGCGTTTGAACCTTCTCAAGATTTCCTCCAAATGGTGCATTTACGATCCACATTGGCTTCTTTCTCTAATATTCGGCCTCACAACCCTATCTACATGAAAGTAATATAAATACACACATATTAGCGTTAAAACCCGATAAAAGTAATGCTCATCATAAGGAAAGAACACTTCATATTCTTATCGCACAAGCACTTATCATGGAGACAATTGTGGAAGAAAAAAAAATCAAAAGTAGATCGTGGATGCATTTGTTGATGAAGTCTTGGATTGAACAAACATGAAGACACAAGTTGTGCTCAAATACATAATACATGTGGGTGTTTGCCTACCTCTATTGTGCTCAAGCGAATACACAAAGTGGAGGCGCACAAAGGCAGTCACACTCATGTGTTTCGAATTATGCAATACTAGTAAGATCTTTGTCAATGTAGTTTTATTGAAGATGCAATGCGATCCACAACATGGATGTGTGCCCATTCATGTGGCCTCAATGAAAAGAGTGGATTCGGGAGCATTTTGGTGGAGTACTGTAGCAGTTTACTGTTGATACACCCATTGCATGTGGCCCGCAAGTGCAAGGGTTTGTCGAAGTAATAATACCCTGGTGAGTGGCCAGTCAAATCCACAGGGAATAGTGATCAGAAACACAAAGATTGTTATTTAACTAAAGTGAAGATGAGTCAATCGTGGTGTGAACAAAATCAATATGAAAAAAACCTAAAGAAAAAAAGAAAGAGAGGCACAATAAACTGAGAAGAAAGGCAATCAATAGAAAGTTGGGCGCTCGGACATTGCTCCCCATAGGATTATTGCTTCAAGTGCAAGACCAACTATTATGTCTCCTAACTGATGCTTAATGAGTCGTGGAAATCCTAAAATACACGGTCCCAAACCGAAGGTCAACCGTGACTATCTCTACACCGTGCCTTGGTGGAGAAATTATTCAGTTTCAACACCTCACACTATGTATAGTTGCAAGAAGCTCTAGGGATTCCAAGTGATAAATCCCTATTCCCTAATATAGGTCTAACCCTTTGGTCCAAGCAAAAGACATCTAGTCACAATTAAGCCCCAACAATAAGGATTACTTCAACGCTTCACGCTGTTGCTCGCGAAACTAAGCCCCAGCGGAGTTCCTCTCTTAGCACTTCACTCTATTGTGACCGCAAAGAATTCTTGGAATACGGAGGTAGGATTAATCATAATGAAGGGGAAAGGGGATGCTCTGCTATCTCTTGATCCTCTCCATTCTTGCTTTGTCTAACCCTCATGGTGTGTCACTCACTCACGAGGACTACCAATGTAGACTCTCAACCCTAGTGTCACTCTAAGGGAAAAATCAATACAACAAGCATTCAAGATTGGAACTCAATTTAAAACATCAATTAAGAAAAGCATAATAGAAGGTCAAAGAAACAATATCATCCTAGGGTTTACAAATCCAAGCTCCCACTAAGGGTTTAGCTCTCCATGGAGCAAAATACAATCAACAATGAATTCAAAAGTAAAGAGATGCAATCTATGAATAAAACCTCCTTGGTATTCGTGTCTGACAGTGCTCCCCGCAAGTGCACGGAGTTGTCGAAGTAATAAATCCCAGGTGAGTGGGGTATCGTATCCACATGGAAAATGGAATAAAAATACTTAATTTGCTTCTTAACTAAATGAAAGATGAATAGTGATATGTGTGACAAGATTCAATTCTCAAAATTAAAGCAACCCGAAAGAGAGCAAAAGTAAAGGAGAAGGTAAGGCAATCGATAAAGATGGGGTACCCGTGTATTGATCCGCCTAGAAAAATCGTTTCAAGTGTAAGAACTCTCTATAATGCTTCCTAACTAATGCAATGGTGAGTCAGGGATATCGTTTAATGCATGGCCCTAAATCTAGGGTTACCAAGCCTAATCCTCTACATGTCCCGGAGGAGAGGTTGAACAACCTCTCAACCTCGCACTCGTAAGGAGGATTGCATTAAGTTCTGGGGATTCCAAGTGATAAATCTCTTCCTAATTGTAGACCTAACCCTTTGGTCCAGAAGAAAGGTCCCTAACCACAATTAAGCTATAGATGCTAAAATAACCTCAATACTTCACTCTGTTGCACTTACAACTAAGCCCCAGTGGAGGGTCATCCCTCAGCTCATTTGCTCTATTATGGCTGCAAAGAACTCGAGGAACGGAGGTAGAATTTATCACACTGAAGGGAAAGGGGACACTCCTGTACCTCCGACTGACCCTCTCAACCCTCTCTAATCAAGCTTTGTCTAACTCTCGTGGTGTGTCACTCACTCACAAGGGTTACCACGTGAACTCTCAACCTTAGTGTAACTCTAAGGGGATATTCAAACAATCAAGCATTCAAGATTGGAACTCACAATAGCATCAATTAATTGAAAGCATAATAAAAAGATTCAATGAAACTAATACATCCTAGGGTTCACAAATACCCAAGTACCCACTAGTGGTTTAGCTCTCCATAGAGCACAATACAAATGATAATGAAATCAAATGTAAAAGAGAACAATCCATAGGAAAAACCCCCTCGATAGTCGTGGCGATGGTCTTGTGGAGAGTCCTCTACTCGTCGTAAGATCCCCTTATCCGGTATAAGATACGCCTCGACGAATCAATCCAACACAGGCTCCCATACCAACCTTCTTCCAAAGAGATGACGATGTCGGAGCCATAGAACCTCTCCAAATCCCTAGCCAATACCTCTCAAAACCCTAGCCGCAGCCCTCTCTCAAGTTGGGGAAAAGATGGAGAAAAGAATGTTGAAATCAGGGCTGAAATCGGCCTTAAATACGGCTGGAATCGGGATTCCACACGCCCTTGTGGATATTCCACACGAGCCTGTGGAATTAACGCACGGGCGTGTGGAATTTCCACACGCTCCTGTGGCTCCTCTGTTTTGTTCTTTCTTCGGCCGGCTTGTGAATAGTACCTGCTACAGTGATCCGCTACAGTGATTGTTGCATTACCCTCCTACAGTAACAGCCCAAAATACTCCTGAATCCATGCTTTCATCGAGGTAATGTAAACGGGCACACGTTCACGTCATAGATCATCTTGGTTCTTCAATAAACGGTCACGTTGGTGGAGATCTTGCTAAATATGCACAAGCCGGAATACTAGGATGTAACTGCCTTCGTGTCCCTCCGAATCATTGCCTTAGCTCGAATACAAGGAGGTTGGCATACATTCTAGCATTCTAATCTTGACTCATGTCTCCGCGTTTGAGCCTTCTCAATATCCCCTCCAAATAATGCGTAAAACGATCTACAATGGCTTCTTTCCCCAACCTGCATAAAAGTACATAAATACACACGTATTAGCGCTAAAACTTGACAAAAGTAATGCTCATCATAAGGAAAGAACGCTTCGCATTCTTATCGCACAAGTACTTATCAGTGTCGATGGTCTTGTGGAGTAGCCTCATCCTCTTCAAAGGTTCCCTTGTCAAGCCTATGACACACCTCACTGATCTGTGCCAACGAAAGCTCCCCCAATAGCCCTCTTCCAAAGGAACACGGTGTCGATCGTTGTAGAACCACTCCAAAACCCTTGCCAAAGCCCCTCTAAACTCTAGTCACAGGCCTCTCCAAAGTTGGGGAAAGTATGGAGAAAAGATGGAAAAAAGGTCCCCCAATCGGTACAAGTCACTGTTTTATACAGTAATTTTGCTACGAGTACTCCACTAAAAACACTTCCGAATTTACACTTTTCATCGAGGCAACATAAACGGTCACACGTCTATGCTGTAGATCGTGTTGCTTCTTCAATAAGGGATAACATTGATAAAGATCTTGCTAGCACTACACAAGTCAGAATACGCAAATGTGGCTGCCTTTGTTCCGCTTCAAACCATGTAATTGCTTGAGCGTATGGAGGTTGGCACACATTCACATATTTTCGAGCACAACTTGTGTCTTTACGTTTGTTCACTCAAAGATTCCATCAACAAAGTGTAATCGCAATCTACTTTGGCTTCCTTCCTCTACATTTGGCTCCATAACCCTACATGCACAAAATAACACAAAAAACACCTGTATTAGAGATAAAATCTTAGAAAACACTTCGTATTACTAATACACAAGCACTTATCAAATCCTCCCACACTTAAGCTTTTTTTGCTTGTCCTCAAGCAAAAATAAAACATAGAAGCATAGAAGAAGGAAATATTGAAAGTGCCTGTCCTTAGGTTAACCAAAGCATGCATGGGAAGCATTCTACAAGTAAGGGAAATTTCAACACCAAATACGAAAAATCAATGCTTTAGCTAAAAACTAAAATAAAAAAGGACAACAAACCTGAAATTATGTAAATGTGTGTAAACTCGCTCAAGTCAACCCAACTTATACTCCTCAAAAATCTAGGCATAAGGGACTTATTTATCTATAAATTCACACAAAATAAAGAGATGGTAGTAGCTTCACACATCCTCTAAGGTAGCATTTTCCAAAGCGGCCGATAAGGTGGCTTTTACACTTTTGGGGTGGTAGCTCTTTCTACCGGGGTAGTAGCTTCTTGGGAGGCAACCCAAGCATTTACTATTTTTTTTTTTTTCTTGCTTTAGTTTAGTACTTGCATGAATAAAAGTTTTAGTGTTGGTATCTTGAATTTTACATTCTATTGTTGCGTTTTTATAGTGGATCATTGGTGTTTTCATATGCTTAACAGTGATTGCTGAAGTTTCTTGGTCATTTGAGCATGTTTTCCATGATTCTCTGGTCAATTCTTCATGATATATGTAGTCTCTGTGTTTGTATATGTATGCAAAAATTTTCTGCATAGTTTATGATTTTTTGTAAGTCATTCAGAGAAGACACATGGCCATGTGGATTTTTCACACGAGCGTGTGTTTCCATTCAGAGCTTATCCCAAGAGGACACAGGGGCATGCCCCTGTGAATGACCTTGTGACGGTCACACGCCCGTGCATAATTTTTATATAGGCGTGTGGATCTCTACAGAGTTCTTACACTCCATCCCAAGAAGACACAGGGGCGTGTGTCTGGCCCTATGAATGACCCTGTGAACAACACACGGGCATGGGTAATTTCCACAAGCCCATGTAAAACTCTACAGAGACTTCTCTTCCATCCTGAGAGCACACAGGGACGTGTGAATGCCCCTGTGAGTACCCCTGTGAGCATCCATACGCCCTTGTGGAATTTCCACAAGGGCGTCTGGTACACATAGCCAAATTCTGGGGAGGACAGAGAGGCTACAGAGGCATGTGGGTGCCCTGTGGGTCTTGGATTCATTTAGAGTCAGTTACAGGCTATCCTGAGAGCACATAGGGGCGTGTGTTTGCCCCTGTGGGCTTTCTTGTGGAGTCACACGGGCGTGGGTAATTTCCACACGCCCGTGTGGATGCACAAAACGCTAAGAGCCGCGATTTTTCTTTCAAAACCCACTCGTGCCCTCTTCATTCTATAACTCCAAAACACTCAACGAACACCTCTCTTCTCCTTCCCGACCATCCACAATCTATTTATAAAGTTTTTGAGTTGTTTTCCGCCCATATTTGAACATTTTTGTTCTCATTTTGTCGGTAAGCCTCTCTTCCCCTATTCTTCTCCCAATAGTCATTTCTTTCGATTATTCTGGTGATTTTGCGTCAATTTCATGTGTACATGGTTGATGATTGCTGTTATAACTATTTTATAAGGAATTTATCATGTATATGTGTGATTTTTAAAACTTGGACGTGTGACTTTCATTCCCCGAAGATCTACACGAGCGTGTGGAATATCCACACGAACGTGTGGATTTCTACAATATTGATTCTTGAGTTTGTTTGACCGATTTCTTTTCAATTCTTGTAGATATGGCTCCTCGCTCAAATAAAGTAGCCACCAAGGGTCCCAGAGAGCCTTCTCCTCAGCCGGAACACATGAAATTTGCCATCCCCGAGCACAAGGTTCATTTTGAGCGATTATCAAAAATTAAGTTCGGTCAGATACGGTTCCAATACTTGAGCGCACTTTGGGAGATTCAGCTGCGGGATGATATGGCCGACGAGGTCGAGGAGTTGTTGTTTGGGAGATCCAAGAGCCCACTATCCGCATGTTGACACTAGAGATGCTCGCCTCGTTTAAGTTCGACCGCTCGTACTCCAGTTTCGACTACATAAACACTATATAGTTCAGAGTATTCCGCTAGTACTATAGCATGAGTGTTACATAGTTTTCTATTTGACTAGGGCTCTATGATGAGGCGTACGCAGACACCGAGGAGTATGAGCAGTTGCTAACAAATTACTCCGACAGTTTGACTCCAAAGTGTGCATGCAGAGCACTATGTGGACAGGGACAGTATCAGCCGGGAGTATCAAAGGCGACGTTCCTATCCCGACTAGCATATAGATGCATCCACGCCATTCAGAGCAGGTGCGTGAATGGCCGTGGTGACAGCATCGGTGTACTCAATCTACAGGAGCTGCTCTATTTATATTCAATGGTACAGAGCGAGCTGATTCATTTGGGACATATCCTAGCCGAGTACTTGTGCCACCATGGCCAGTATGTTAGAGTTAGAGTCCTCTGCTTAGGCCCTTATATCACTTGACTCATCATGGGGATGGGTCTTCTAGACGCTATTCGAGGGACTGAGAAGATTATTATACCATCTCTCCTAGGCCTTGAGATGATACGACTGATGGGCATGATCCGGAGGTACAGGGATGACGTTTATGTTATGATCATGCCACCGCTAGAGAGAGCCGAAGGAGAGGGAATTGACGCCGAAGAGGGATCTCAGCCTGCTCAAGAGCCACATCCCGAGCAGATGGAGACCGATGCACCCCCGCAGCACAGGAGCCACCTCTAGTGTGGATCTTTTCACTGACTCGAGCCCATGATTGCTTTGAGAGGCTTGAGAGTGTAGTGCGGGTGCTACAGTCAGACTTAGCTGAGGTTCGCGTGATATAGGCAACAAACCACACAAAGGTGATGGCGCGTCTTGACATTCTACAGCAACTACTAGAGCGAGATATTACCTCCCCATTTGTCATGATATCGAGAGCTCCACCGACTCCTCCAGCATCCCCAGCACCACCATCACCGGCAACACTATCATCATCAACAGGAGTAGCAGCAGATCCACCAACAATATTTGACACCGACACTTGAGGCGTCTTTATTTTCTTTGTCTTTATGTTTTCGTATATTATTTCTACATTTCATTTTGGACTTGTGTTACTCAGAAAGGATCTCCCTTCTGAGTTTATCTTTTATTTCCAATTATTTCAGGTTGTATTTCATTTTCATATCTTTATAGACTCGAGTTTATTTTGTTTTTGTTAAGCTTCACTAAACCCCCTTGTGTATACGAGCAGATGGTCTTGTGAGTCTTGTAATTTGGGGAATAGTTATGGACACGGTCATGTTGCTATTCACATGGCCGTGTGTGCTCCATAACCTATTGGAACTTAACTCTCAATGAATATAGCTCCATCAAACGTACCATTAGGAGTTCAGGGGAGTATTGTTTCAATTGCCCATCTCCACTCATGTTTTTGATCGTATACTTCTTCATTATGCTTGGATGCGTACATTGAGGGCAATGTACATCTTAAGTGTGTGTGTGTGGGGGGAGGGGAGTTCACATTATACATGTTCTATACTTATGCTTCATTGTTCATGCTCATATAGCCAATGACGGTTCACCATAGTTGTAATAGTTGTATTCTTAAAGTTTACGAGACACATGTTCTACACTTATGCTTCATTGTTCAGCTCATGTAGCCAATTGCGGTTCACCTTTGTTGCAATAGTTGTATTCTTAAAGTTTAGTAGAATTTTTAACATTGAATGTTCTCATGCTCTAGTTTTACTTGAATTTTTAAGAATTTTTGCCCAATTGACACTTGTTGCACTACTCACTCATTAAATCTTGTGGAAACTCAAGTTCCACATTTAAAGGGACTGTTTTAGTTTGTTTCTTGTTTTAATTTCTTTGAAAAAATGGAAAGGAATGAATATATATATATATATATATATATATATATATGTAGTTGTTTGTTTATGCATTGGGGGTGGAAAGAGCTACCACCTATGAAGTATAAAGTTACTCTCATAAGTCGGATACTAGTTATGCCATAATGAGATAAAGAGCTATCTCATAGGATGAGTGAAAACTACTACCCCGGTAGAAAGAGTTACCAACTCAAAAGTGTGAAAGCTACCTTAGCGGCCACTTAGGAAAGGGCTACATTAGAGGATGTGTGAAGCTACTACCTCCTATTTTCTTTTTATACATAAATAAGTCCCTTCCTCTTAGAGCTTTGAGGAGTATACATTGGGTTGGCTTAAGTGAGTTTACACACACTTACACGATATCGGGTTGTTGTCCTTTTTTATTCAAGTTTTTAGCTAGAGCATTGATTTTTCTTATTCGGTGTTGGAAGTTTCCCTTACTTGTAGAATGCTTCCTTTGCATTTTTTTGGTGAACCTAAGGCCAAGCACTTTCAATTTTCCTTCTTATATGCTTGAATGTTTTATTTTTGCTTGGTGAACCTATCCCTGTTCCCTGTGGATTCGACTACCCGACCCATTGGGTACTTTATTAATTTGACACCCGTGCACTTACGGACCACACACACAAATCGGTGTGTCAATAAGACTATTAAAATAAAGGAAGCCAAGTAGATTTTCTCTAAGGGTGTTGATTTTCACAAGGGCTAAGTCTATTTAGCTGAGCATAGTGGTAGTCCTAAGAGTTCTCAGAGTTCTCACTCTTCTCCTAGAGGTCACCAATTTTCCTAGAGGTTGCCAAGGGCAAGCCTTCCCACTGACATCCTCGAAACTCTTAGTAACCTAAATCTTTTAGCTCTTAGTAACCTAAAACTTTTAGCTCTTAGTAACCTAAATCTTTTTCTCTTAAACCTTATGAGAAAAATCCTAAACGATGATTTGTTTGAGGTAGGACAAACCATGTTGCTCATGATTGCTTCTTCTGCAAGACTGAACCTATCAAGAAAAACTATGGTCCACCCAAACCACAATTAAATGTGCTTAAGATGGGTGAATCCTCATCTAGGATTCTCTTTAGGTCAGTTTCCTTTATTTCTTCTATCATTTTGACTTAATAAAACATAGAGTTGTTTCTTGATTCTGGTGCTAACATTCACGCTTTTTCTTAATGTTTCTAATTCTCCACTTATCAGGTCTCAAGTGGAGGATGTGTGACTCTTGGAACCGGATTTGTAGCGCACATGCTAGGGAGTGGACGGTTGATTTGTAAATGACTTCTGGAAAAGTTATTACCCTGTTAAACATTTAGAAGTAATTTTTTTGTTGGTAAAGGTTTTGCATATGGTGGTTTGTTCAAATTCAATGTATGTGAACCTTTTGATTTATCTTTTAATGAAAGTTATGATTATCCTTCTTCTTCATCTGTTGCCTTGAATGTTGAGTCTGGTGATATTTGGCATGGAAAATTGGCTCATGTGAACTTTGGAACCATTAGAAGGTTGATGAACCTTGAAACTAATTACCAAATCCAAGATTGATCAAGGTTCTAAATGTTTGATTTGTGTTCAAGCCAAATTACCCAAGAAACATTTCCAACATATCAACCGAAACTTTGATCTCCTTGATTTGATCTACAATGACATTTGTGATTCTGGTAGACCTCATAATAGTGCAAGAAACCATTATTTCATTACCTTTGTCGATGATCATTCTAGATTCTATTATACCTACTTGATCAAGTCCAAAGATGAAGCCCTTAGTGAATTCATGATTTTCAAAGCCGAAGCTGAAAACTGTCTAGAAAAGACCATTAAGGTTCTTATATTTGATAGAGGTGGAGAATATAATTCAAATGCTATGTCTTCATTTGTGAACAAAATGGGATTGTGCATCAGTTTACTATTCCTTACACTCCTAAACATTGGAAAAGAAGTGCCCGATAGCTTAACTACTTCAAAGTGTGGGGGTGTCTAGCTAAGGTTAAAATCCCTAATTCTAGAACTAGGAAGATAGGTCCCAAAACCCTCTATGAAGTGTTTGTAGGGTATGCCCTAGACAAAAATGTTGGGAGATTTCTAGTTATTAACTCCGAGGTGAGTCAAATAGCTAGAAATACCATCACTGAAACTAGAGACACTGTCTAATTTAAGGATATCATCCCTTTGAGATCAACCTCCAGTCCCACTCCTTTTGTACCTCTAACCTCCAGTTTCACTTTTGGGTTAGTTCCTATTCCTGTAAAAGAACCTATAAGAAGCAAGAAAGGAAGAGTTGAAAAAAAACCTTGGTGATCATTTTGTCAGCTTCATGATTGAGGATACTCCTACCACTTATTAGGGGGCTATGGGTTTTGCTAATTCAGTTTTATGGAAAAAGCTGTAGATGATAAGTACCATTCAATCATAATTAACAACACTTGGATACTTACTTCCTTGCATCTCAGGAGTAAACCTTTGGGTTGTAAATGGGCCTTGAGGAAGAATTGAGGCCTAATGGATCCGTTGAAAAGCTCAAGACCAAGTTAGTTGCAAAAGGGTTCAAACAGAATGAGGGACTTGATTACTTTGACACCCACTCACGAGTTACCCACACTACCGCTAATAGGATCTTTATGGCACTTGCGTCTGCTTTTAGTCTTGAAATCCATTAGATAGACTTAAAGACTACTTTCCTAAATAGTTACTGATAAACACCTATATGTGTGTATTATATACGTATTCTTATTGTATTATTTATGTATAAATTGATGATTTGTTGCTGTTTGTGTGGTTTAATTGGTTTTATCCATGTTACAGGTCCTAAGGATTGCCAGGTGAGCTCGACAACGCAAAAGAGAAGGAAAATGACACCAAAAATGGTGTTTTAGAGCCTGGCACTGTAGCGACGCTACAATAGTTACTGTAGCATGAAGAACTCAAGAAATGGCAAATTCTCAGGTTTTGTTGACGGGTTTGTTGATGGCCATGAAGACGCTCATGAACCAAATAAAGAATGCATAGTTTCAATGTAGCATTTTACTGTAGCACTTCACAAATTTTTAGCGAATTCCATAGACTCTGACGACCTTCTTCGAACCCATGAAGAAAGGCCGCTAAGCCAACCTGAGAGAGTTTTAAAAGGAGGTTTTAGGGTTTTTTGGGCCAGCTTCTTCCACATCTTCTTCTCCTACCTCCATCACTCCTCTCCATTTTCCAAATCTGTGTAAAGAATGCTCAGGAAGACATTTTAGGCAAGGAAATCAAAGGAAGAGGCAAGATCCGGCATCATCTCCCATTGTTCAAGCTTGTTGTGCCAAAAATGAAAGGGTAACTATTCAAGAAGACCCTAAGCCAACTGAACATGTGGGTGAAAAGAGTGGAACAAAGCAAGATGAAGAATGCCCCCAATCACTTCAAGGATTCTTGAATACAAGCCTTTGGTGCGTTATACTGCCAGGTTAACGCAAAATAATAAAGATGCTCAGTTCAAAATGTTCCTTAATGTTTTCAAGCAATTGCACATAAACATTCCACTTGTTGAAGCCTTGTCGCAAAGGCCCAAGTATGTGAAATTCATGAAAGACATCCTCACCAACAAGAGGAAATTAGAGGACTTAGAGACAGTGACCCTCTCTGGGAATTGTTATGCGGTGATTCAAAAGAAACTTCCAAAGAAACTGACTGATCCAGGTAGTTTTCATCATCCCTTGTGTAATTGGGGAAGGAATGCAAGAGAAGGCTCTAGCAGACTTGGGGGTCAGTATCAATGTTATTCCATACAAGTTATTCCTGAAGCTTGGTTTAGAAGATCTGAGGCCCACGAGGATGACCCTACAATTTGTAGATCATTTAGTGAGGAAACCCTGCGGGGTTATCAAAGATGTTCTTGTGAGAGTGGAAAAACTCATTATTCCAGTGGACTTCATGATTCTTGGTGTAGATGATGATATCGAAGTTCCTTTGATCCTTGGGTGCCCTATTCCTCAACACTTCGGGTGCCTTTATCGATGTCAAGGGAGGAAAAATGACGCTGAGAGTAGGGAAGGAACAAGCGGTTTTCACTCTCCTAGAGGCCATGAAACACACATTAGATCATAATGATACTTTATATTTCACTGATGAGACTAATTTAGTCATTTCTGATTATGTGCAGGAGGTCATGGTAATAAACTCTTTGGACAAGTATCTCAAGGAGCTGGAAAGAAAAGAAGTCAAGAAGAGATCTCCACTACTCCACCAATTCAACGAGTAAACCCAGTGGACATAAATTCATCACCTTGTGGCAAAAAAAGAAAATTTTGAAGAAAATGTTGAGGAAAGCCAATGAAAGGTTAAAGAAGATTATGAATGTCACTATGTTGCCACCCCAAGAGGTAGACCGGCTATACTTCGAGGACCAAGATAAATTCCAAATTTTTTCATGTCTTTCGATGAATTTCCCAAGTGGTAACATGCCCAAGAAGACCGGAGGTAACTCTCCTCCATTTGTTCCACAGTGAAGGTAAATGAAGGTACATCGAGCTAATGTCATTAAACAAGCACTTCTTGGGAGGCAACCCAAGTTTTCATTCCATTCGTTTTGTTATTTTTGTTTTGTATTGTGTTTAGTTGTGCTTCTTTGTGTGTTTAATCTTTTGTTATGCTTCACACTCATACTCATCTTACGTGTGTGTTTAATCTTTCAAGTTTGTGCTCATTCTCTTATGGTGTTGTATTCTTCATTGCTTAGAGTCTCATACTCACGTGATCACCATTCACATTTCATGCATTTGTAGTTGTATAATTATTATCATTTCATGCATTGTTGAAGTTTCTTGATAATTATTCATGGAGCTTGTGATTGTTCGGTGAATTTTCATGCTCTATTTGATGTTATTTAAGTGTATTTTATTTGGTTGATCATTGCATGAAGTTTTGGAGAAGTTTGGAGGGCTTTCTATGCATTAACGAGTCATTTCACAGGCTATTTTAGCCCATGAAGCTTGGCTGAGAGGATTGTCGGGCTTCTCAGCCCGGCAGGCAGGCCGTGAAGCCCTCGGGGAAGCTTCACAGTCCCCTTGAAGGCCTTCAAGGGACCCGTGAAGGCTCCCCGAGGAGCTTCATGGGTGGCTTAATGGGTTGGCGAACCCGTTATTAGCCCTTCTTTGGGCACCTTTTCTCTCTCTTTATCTCATTCTTCTTGTTCTCATATCTTACTCAATTTTCCACCATTTTCACTCATTTTTTCACCATTTTTCTACAAATTTCTTGCTCTAGATCACTCTCCTAGTCTTAATCACTAGTTTTTTAAGGTTTATTGGGTGTTTCACGACCATTTTCATCAACCATTGGAGGTATGTCTCTCTAAATCCTAGTTTTGGAGAATTTTTCTTTCTTCTTTTGTCCCCTTATTTTCTCTTGATGAATGGATGGTATTCTTTTTATGGATTGATTGTTTGTCATTTTTATGGTTCTTTGAGGGAATTTTAAGCATTGTAAAAAAAATTTATCCTCTATGTACAAAGGAAACTCTTGCAAATTATTTTTGAAAGTTGTTGTAGCATTCCTTGAAAATCTTCATTCTCTATTAGGATGATGACTTGTGCTTTGTGAGATTTTTTTGATCACTTGTCTTATGTCTTGTAGGGATGCCAACGAAGTGTATGGCCTTTAAGCGAGTAAGGAGGGATGACGCACTCCCTACCATCGAACCGCGCTTTACCAACGACGAGCACAAGACATGTTATGCACTTTTGGTTTGAAAATTATTCAGCATGGTCTATTACATAGATTGGGACATCTTGAGGGAATTGGGCTTGGATGGAGAAATCAAAGAACACATACCACATGATGGTTGGAACAAAGCATTCAACATCAAGGAACCTACCTATCGCTAGCTCACTTTGGAAGTTTTAGCACGATCGAGGTGGTTTGGCATTGTAACTTTGTCTGACAATCAAGTTCACTATCATTCCAAGCCTTTGGGAAAAATTATGAGATTGATCACGTGGCTTTATGTGTCTATTTGGGACTTTACACAGATGGCGACACTCAGTCACACGATTTTCACTCATACACATGAATTTTCCGTCCCACACTTCACAGGAGAGGTATGGGGCCACCATCGCAAGCTCGAAAGAGGAAAGCATCCCAGATGACCAACCCTGCCCATTGCCACATTCATGCTCTACTAACTAGAGGGATTGAGGATCAGACAGACTCTGCAGGGGTGGTATCACGCACTGATTTTCTTATGTTATATAGCATCTTCAGGCGATACCCCAATCATATGGGACACCTCTTTGGATACATATTTTGCACCAATGATAGTACATGCGCCTCGGTACCATGAGATTGATCAACCGTACTCGAGGAATGCATATCGTAGGTAGCACCACTCCTCTTGGAATGTGACATGACCGAATTGTGTGTGTATACCATAAGTGCATGGGTGTTGAAGTAATAAAATACCCGGTGACTGGGTAGTCGAATCCACAGGGAACGGAAGTATTAGTAGTAACCACTTCTCAGTTATCTAGTCGAAATCAAAGTTGCCATGAAGTGATCTTAATTATAAGTATAAGACTAATGTAAGCAAACAAAGGAAAAGTAAAAAATAAGAGAGATCTCAATCAAGAAAGATGAGATATCCGGGCAATGCTCCCCCTAGGATCTAAACATGAAGTGCAAGACTTACTACATGTTCTTAAACTGAGTTAGATGAGTCAAGGTAATCCAAGAACAATCTGTCCCTGCCTCCAGGCTACTGATACTAGTCTCCTACAAGGTCCCGGTTGAGAAATCGCTCAATTTTAAGACCTCACACCCCATATGACTGCAATAGACTCTAGGGAAACCTAGGAGTGCAACTGATTCCTAAAAATAGATCTAACCCTACTTCTAGGTGGAAGATCCCTAACCCCCTACAAGGTCCTGGCAGAGAAATCTCTCAATCTCACACCTCACACCAAATATGGTTGTATAACGCTTTAGGGAATATGGATATAGGAAGCACTCATTAGAGAAGAAAGGGGACACTCCACTATCTCATGACTCACCCTCTCAACCATCTTTAATCTTGGAGTTCTAACCCTAATGAAGATCTCTCTCTCACCAAGGAAACAAATCATGCATCACCAATCAATCAAAAAGATCAATATGACATCCAAGCAATGAGAAAAGAAGATTAAAACTCAAATAAACTCGAAATTAATAGAAAACATAAAAAAAGTTAATACAAAAGATAAGATTCTAAGGTTCACATGCCCGAATACCTACTAGGGTTTAGCCCTCCATGGGGTGAGTTATAAAGCAAAGGATAATGCAATCAAAAGCAATGTAAATCATAGAGAAAAATCCCATCGAATTCGTGATGATGGCCTTGATGGGTTGCTCAACATCTTGAATGATCCTTCTCCAAAACGAGGTTGAAATAAGGCCCCCTCGATGCTATGACAAATGAAAGAACTATCAAAGTTGGTGAAGAACTCCCACCAAATTTCGCCATAGACCTCCTCTTGAAACTCTAGCCACTTTGCCCTTCAAATGCTAGCCAAAAGTCCCCAAAGAATAGGGCAAAAGGGCTATTTATAGGCCTAAACAATGACTGCCATGTGCCTCCATGCGACCGCGTGAGATTTCATGTCCTTGAATGAGCTGCAAAAATTCCCACGCATCCATGTTAAATTTTTGCATGGTCACGTGAACAGTGTTTTTACTACAGTACTACTACAGTAAAATGATACACTGTTTTACTACATTACTCTTCATCAACGCGGCTCACAAACTCTTCTCCTCAGGCCACATGGTCGGGCACATATCCACGTGGTAGGTTAAAAGACTTTTTTTTGTCGAATCATCATTTGGAAGGTCTTGCATTCTTCACATAGAGTAGGGACATGGAGATGTGACTATCTTTGTGCCCTTCCAACTAGCAAATTGGTTTAAATCCTCTTGGAAGTTGGCACACACCTCCACATGCATGAGCTCCTCTTGTGTCTTGATCCTTGGATTGCACAAGAACTCCCAAAATGCATCTTTATAACGTATCTTTGCTTCTTTTTCTTCCTTCAAGATATTCACAACCTAATCGCACAAAAGGGCTCCAAATACACGATATGAGACATAAACCATGGTAAAAATGATGCTCAATGCATGTAAAACATATAGAAAAAATAGATCTACTCAAGCACTTATCAGAATGTCTACTTTATATTCTATTAGGATTATTGAGAGGAAAGATGGCACCTACTATATGTCTACTTTATATTCTATTAGGAGTGTAGAATTTAACAAACTAACGCAAATAACAAAGTGATGGGTTGGCAGGAGTGTATAAGGTAGAAGTTTTTGTGACAATGCATGAAGGTGCACTAGCGATAAAACAAAACTTCCATGAAAGCATAAGTGTAGAAACAACTAACACCTACCATTCTTTCAAACCAGGAAATTCTAAACTAAGCATCATAGCTATCACAGGCAAAACAAGCATGTAATCAATATAATACCCCATCCCCACAACTAAAGTTATGCATTGCCATCAATGTACTTAAATTAGCAACATATGGTGAAAAATAGTAAATAAGCACAAGTAGATGAAGTAAAGAGACTTCCCTATTTTCGGTGATGAGTGAACAATATGCGTGGATAAGTCTGATCTAAACAGGGTGATAAACGCGAGACTCCTATCATTATAGTTCTAAAAAGATTTATCATAACTTAAACTCATAAATATGAAAAATCATGCTAACAAAAGTCAAAATGGATAGAGTTTAGTAGGGATTGAACCCTTGCTAACTTCACAGTACAAAACATCAAACATAACATGCAATAAGACAAAGTACTCAAAACAAATAACTAAAAACATCACAAAAGTACTCATGCGTGCTGCGTGTCTGGTGGAAGTGGTGGTGCTATAGATGTGGTGCCATCAGAGGAAGAGGATCCGCGAATGAAGGCAAAAACCTCGGCCATATCTATGTAGACTATAATCGAGTAAATTGGGTGGCTCTTATACCTAATCAGCATGTGCATCCTTCATAAAGATTTCTTGTGTGGTCTACATTAGTCAAAATCGGAAAAAAAATGTTTCTATGCATAAAAGAAAATAAAATATCTCAATTATTCTCTTGTAACCTGTTGCATAGTCAATTGAAAGTTAGAGATTTATTTGGGAACTAAGGGACTCTCAACTGACTGTTAAGGGTATCTTTAGCATTTCTAACGCCAGTTATCAAAAGTGTGTTAGGTGATTGAACCCTTGGGGTAATCCAGGGTATCGATGATGAGGTTGGAAGTTCACACACACTCACAGGAGCACTATAGATAAAATAAGACTACTTTTCTACTTGATCATTCATAGAACAACTCACAATCTTGATTTTTGCTCAACTGTGCTTGTGGACTTCTTTACTTTTGAGCTTAAGGTCGTACATTTAGTCTTTTATCTTCTTGGTCCTATTTTTCATGGTTGTTTGCTTAGGGACAAGCAAACGCTTAGGTGTGGGGATGTTTGATATACGCCTAAATGTGTATATTCTATATGTATTCTTGTCATATTATTAATGTATAAATCAATGATTTGTTACCATTTGTGTGGTTTAATTGGTCTTATTCGAGTTACAGGTCCTAAGGATGCCTAGGTGAGCTCGACAACACAAAAAAGAAGGAAAACGACATCGAAAATGGCATTTTAGAGCCCCACCACTATAGCAGTTACTGTAGCACGAAGAACTAGAGAAATGACAAAGTCTCAGGTTTCGTTGACGGGCTTTGCTGATGGCCATGAAGACGACCATGAACAGGATGAAGAATGCACAGTTCACTATAGTACTTCACGAATTTTTGGCGTATATCCTAGACTCTGACGGCCTCCTTTCCCGCTCATGAAGAAGGCCGTTAAGCCAACCCGAGAGAGTTTTAAAAGGAGGTTTTAGGGCATAGTCAGCCAACTCCTTCCAAATCTTCTCCTACCTCCACCATTCCTCTCCATCTTCCAAATCTAGGATAAAGAAGGCTCAAGAAGATATTTTAGGCAAGGAAATCAAAGTAAAAAAGTAAGATCCGGCATCATCTGCCATTGTTCAAGCTTGTAGAGGGCAATGAAGCCACCCCTTTGGTGGCATCATTGGAAGCATCCCGCGGCTTGTCTCTCCATTTTCATCACTTAAGGGAGTTATTTGTTGCTTATTTAGTTGTTTTTATAGACTTGATCATGTATTTTCATAGTATGAACAACTAAACGCCAAGGTCACCGGGTGTTGGTGAACTTTGGGGTGAACTTGTGTAGATTGGATGCTTCAATCTATTTTATTGCATTTTTGGTGTGTTGTGATCCATGCTTGGTGTACTTTGATGTATTGATATGTATGAGAATTTTGTATATCGATTTCTAGGTTGTACTTGGTTTCTTGACCATCGCCCTTGTACTAGACACACCTAGCTTGGAAGAAATCCATGTACAAATACACCGTGACCATTGGGTATTTTGTGCCCCTCCAACATTAGGGTTGGACCTAGTTTGTGTTTCGGCCCAAATTAGAGAATTCCCTGATTGTATTGCAATTATAAGAGGATTTGGCCAGATAAAATTTCGTATCAATACTTGTACCAGATTAGGGGTCAATTGCCATGATCATCGGGTTGACCTACCTTAGGAATATCTTGGTCCAAACCACCAATTGCATGATAGTTATAGTATTCTTCTAACTTTTGTAGCCCTAGGAGGATCCACATCTGTGACCAGCTTCATCCCTTGATTTCTACCTCGTTTTCTTCGACTGTAGACACTTAACTTAGAGTTCTTTTTATTTCTTTATAGCCAAGGACAATGACTCGAATCTGTAGGCTAGACAACACCGAAGAGGAAGTAAGAGTAGCTTCTCGAGCCCTGAGGATACAACCCTCTCGTGCTTGCGCGAGAGGTATTACTTGACAACCCTATGTACTTACGAGTGTTCAACCAATGATTGATAGGCACGCAATTGTACGTGTTGATCATGTAATAAAGTACTAAAGAGCGGGATGTCAGTTTTTAGTAAAGAAAGAGATTACTAGTACTTGCTCTAATTTCAAAAGTTAACCTAATAAAAAAGTAGTGATGTGTGTGAATGAAAAAAACCGAAAACAACAGCAAAGAATATGTAAATAAGGAGGACATGTCAGGGGAAGAAATGATGTATGGGCATAGCATCCCTCTACGGTTTTGTTAAGTGCCCAATGAAGGTTGTCTAAAAATGCAATCCTATTTGAACTGATAGATTTTCTAAATCAAACTAAACCCCTCTTTCAAGAATGAAGAGTAACTGAATCAGTGCAATGCTAATACAATCACCACACAATTGAATTAACACTCAGTGAAATCTCGTGTGAGTCAACAAGAATTTCTTAATTAGCTAATCCTTCTTGCGAAGAGATTACCCCTAATCTGAATACAAAATAGAAATGTGATTTCTCCTAAAATCTATTACACATTATTGTAAAGAGCATAGAAACACTCATTAACTCACTCGGAATGATTGAGGGTGAAGAATTCTCCAAAGTATTTTATTTCTAGACCAACTCATAATCCCCTCTAATCACGGTATGTCTATGCTAGGTGGGTATTTTTACTCATCACAAAGCACATCAAGTATGATATATAGGGTCTTCACCGCAATAGCAATCAAGCCATACAAACAAGAAATTAGATTCAAATAACATGGTTTGCAATTAGAAAAACAACTAAATCACATAAATCCACAACCAATATCAAAAGATAAAACCTTAGAGTTCAACTATACCCAAACATTTAAAATGAAGGTGAACCTATGAATCAAGATCCCTATGCTCATATCATAGTATCTTTGAAGTATTTGTTGAATTGAACCAGACTTGACATTACATATTCTATATCTAGATTGAGCAGATATACAAGTAACCCAATCAAGAACACTGGATTGCTTTTGAGAGGATTCTCAGATTGCTAAAAGGCACTATGTCTTTTGACTGAGGAATACCGGATTCGATTGTGTGGTTGATAAGTACTTGAGTAGACATATTTCTCTATATGTTTTACATGCATTGAGCATTATTTTTACCATGGTTTATGTCTTATCTAGTGTATTTGGTGTTCCTTTGTGCAAATAGGTTGTGAATGCCTTGAAGGAAGTAAAGGAAGCAAAGATAGGTTATGAAAGCACATTATGGGAGTTTTTGAATAGCATAAGGATCAAGACACAAGAGGAGCTCATATACATGGGCGTGGGTGCCAACTTCCAATAGAATTCAAGCCAAATTGTAAGTTGGAAGGGCACAAAGGCAGTCACACTCCCATGTCCCTATTTGTGTGAAGAATGTAAAAGCTTCCCAATGATGATTCGATGATGAAAAGCTTCATAACATACCATGTGGACGTGGGCTGACCATGTGGCCTCAAGAGAAGAGTGTGTGAGCCTGTTTACGAAGAGTGTAACAAAAACATTGTTTACAAAGTGTGTGAGCTTCCCAAGTTCTGTAGCAAAAACACACTATTTACGCGACCTTTTGAAAATTCCACGTGGTCACGTGGGAATTTTTATAGCTCATGCGGGCGCATGAAATCTTACACGGTCACGTGGAGGCACATGACAGATGTGGTTTCTGACTATAAATAGCCCTTTCGCCCTAATCTTTTGGGACTTTTTGCTAGCATTTGAAGGTAGAAGTGGCTAGGGGTTTGAAGAGGAGGTCTTTGGCGAATTTGGGATGCGTTCTTCACCAACATTGATAGATCTTTTCTCTGTCATAGCATCAAGGGAGCTTTCAGCAACCTAGATTCGAAGAGAGATCCTTCAAGACGTTGAGCAACCCATCATGGCCATCATCACGAATTCAAGGGGGGTTTATTGCATGGTTTTTATTTCTTTTCATTACATTATTCTTTGATTTGTAATTTGCCCCATGGAAGGCTAAACCCTAGTATGTATTTGGGTATGCGAACCCTAGGATCATATCTTTGTATTGATTTACTTTATGTTTTCTATTAAATCCGAGTTTATTTGAGTTTCAATCTTGTTTTCTCATTGCTTTCTTGTCGTATTGATCCTTGTGTTTGATTTGTATTGCATGATTTGTTGCTTTGGTGAGAGAGAGGTCTCTATTAGGGTTATAACTCCAAGATTGAAGAGGGTTGAGAAGGTGAGTCATGAGATAGTGGAGTGCCCCTTTCTCCTCCGATGAGTGCTTCCTATCTCCGTATTCCCTAGGCTTTATGCAACCATATTTGGTGTGAGGCATGAGATTGAGAGATTTCTCCACCAGGACCTTATAGGGGGTAAGGAATCTTTCACCTAGAAGTAGGGTTAGATCTATCTTTAGGAATCAGTTGTACTCATAGGTATCCCTAGAGTTTATTGCGGTCATATGTGGTGTAAGTTATTGAGATTAAGCTATTTCTCCATTGGGACCTCGTAGGGGACTAGTATCAGTGGCTTGGAGGCAGGGACCGATTTCTCCACCGGGCATGCTGAGCCAAGGTGCATTTTACTCTAGCCTAGATAGAACTAAAAAGCACTATTTCACTATTCTTAGCACTATCGTGCTGAGAGAGCATGGTCGGTAAGCACGGGCGTGCTTACCCCCGTGCATGTTATTGGAAATATCTTGAGAATATCAGCATGGTCACTTTGTTCCTTGCACTAGCGTGCTCTTAGAGCACAGGCAGTAAGCACGAGTATGCTTACCCATGTGCAATTTACTGGTATTGCACCGAAATTAATTCCTAGGATCTGAAGTCAAGCATGATCATCTGCAGGGTCGTGCTTACATCGGGAAAGGGTTATTTAAGCCCTAAAGTTAGATTTCAAGGAGATCTTTTCTCTCCTTCTGGAGGTATGGGTTAGGCTAGCCATTGGCATCATTTAGGGCTGGCTCTAGAGTTGAGACAAGTGTGGATAAGGAGGATCGTTGGCGACAACCATTGTCAAGCCTTTTCCAATGTGATTGTGAAGCAAGAAGGGAGTTTAATGGACAATCTTTATTTCTCTTATTGGTTTCCTATGATTGATTGTAAAACAATGAGGCGCTAACCATCTTTTAGTGCCCCGGATTTTGAACCTTGACTTTTAATGTTTTGATTTGTATGATATTGATTCTTGAGTTTCCTTATGGTCTTCCTTTTGTTTTTATTGTTTATTCATCTTTATGTTGATTGCCTTATTGCAGGTTCATTGTTAACTTGATGTGGGGATTGCCGATAGTCGCATGAGCATTGATTTTCATTGCTACTTCCTCATTGTTGCAATTGCAACTGAGTTGCTAGTTCACCCTAGATTGTCTTCCTACCTGTCTAGACGATAGATTCTATTCGTCTAGCTAGGGCACACATTAGGGAAGAGGTTGAGGCCGCTTCAAGCTTTGAGTGAGAATGTACATTATCAAACCCTATGTAGTTGGTCACCATGGTCTAAGAAGAAGCTTTTTAGTTATTGGCTAGTCATTACATTTGTTAAGGTGATTAGTCCGGGGCACTGTCCTTTCCATTGCTATCTTTTCAACCCAAAACCCTGTCTCTTCATCTTTATCTCTTCTTTTCTCCTTTAGTAGTTTAATCAATTCAAACTAATCTTTGAGTCTGCTAGATATTAGGAAACAAACAAGTGTCGAGAGCTATTCTAGTCCCTATGGATTTGACTACCCGATCCTGTTGGGTAAATTTTACAACCCGTGCACTTGCGGATATGAAAAGGGCATATCAAGTTTTTTGCGCCATTGCCGAGAACTGGCAACTCTTTAGAAAGTTATACTTTCTAGTAATTTAGCCATTTATTTCTTCTGCACATAGTTGATTCATTTTTTTGTTCAATTTAATCTATTGATTCTTTCTTTGTTTCAGGAGGGCCAGAAATACGGAAGAGTTGCTGGAAGCTTTAACATATCATCCAAATATTCTCCACGAAGAAACACATCTCACCGATCTATTATATCTGTTTGCACAAGAAAGTTATGCTAGTTGTATTGGGTAGTATGAGGATGACAGTAGTTTTGAGACAATGATTGCCGCAATGCATGAGAAATTTTACAATCGAGTAACACACTATTAGAGGGTCAAGGAGAGATACATTGTTTAGAGCAACTCACGTCAATCTCATCAGATGCAATGCTAAGTACAACACATATCTTGGAAGAGACCGAAGTTGAGAATGAGAAGGGCGATTTCCAACATACGGAAAGGCAAGGTGATAGTGAAGAAAGGCACGAAGCCGATAACTTTGACAGAGAATATTCGATTCTGGATTGGAACAAATTAAAGTCACCGTTCGAAGAACCTCCAGAGTTGGAATTAAAGAAGCTCCATGAGCATCTAGAGTATGGCTTTTTAGGGAATGACAAGAAGTGACTAGTAATTATAACAACAGATTTAGACTTAGCTCTAAAAAAGAAGCTACTTCAAGTGCTAAAGAGTCGTAAAATGGTAATTGCTTGGAAAGTTTCTGATATTAGAGGGATTGGTTTGTCGTTTTTCAATACAAAATTTTAATGGAAGAAGAAATTAAACCACGGGTGCAACCACAATAAAGATTGAACCCCAATATGAAGGAGGTAGTTAAAGCAGAAGTAAAAAGCTATTGGATGCAGGAATAATCTACCCAATCTTCGATAGTTCATGGGTTAGTCCGGTATAGGTGGTACCAAAAAAAAGTGTGAATGACAGTAATGTAGAATGAGCATAATTAGTTGATTCCAACTCAAATAGTGACAGGATGGCGAGTTTGTACTGGTTACCAGAAATTGAATAATGCAACATGAAAAGACCACTTTCTGTTACCATTTATCGATCAGATGCTGGAACGTCTTTCTGGGCACATGTATTACTGTTTCTAGGATGGAATATCGGGGTACTTGCAAATCCCTATTACACCTTAAGATCAAGAGAAGATGACATTTACTTGCCCATACGGTACATTCGCCTATAAGAGAATGCCTTTCAGACTATGCAACATGCCCTCTACATTTCAACGCTGTTTCACATCTATATTTGATGAATTTATAGAAGACATTATGGAGGTCTTTATGGATGATTTCTCTGTGTTTGGGGACTCATTCGAGTGTTGTCTCTCTAATCTAGAAAAGGTACTTGCTCGCTATGAAAAAAACCAATTTGGTACTCAGTTAGGAGAAATGCCATTTCATGGTAAAGGAAGGAATAGTTTAGGGCCACAAATTTCATGGGCAGGGATTGAGATGGACAAGGTAAAACTAGAAACTTTAGAGAAACTTCCACCTCCAGTAACGACCAAGGATATTCGAAGTTTCTTAGTGCATGTGGGGTTTTATCAGCGCTTCATCAAAGATTTTTGAAGATTCCAAGACCAATGACTAAGTTTCCAAAAAAAGATGTACATTTCCACTTCAATGATGAATTCCTTATGCCCTTTCATGTGTTGAAGTAGAGATTAATTGGAGCCTAGATTATGAGAGCACCCTACTAGAACCTTCTGTTTGAGCTTATGTGTGATGAAAGTGACTGAGCAATGGCGGTTGTTCTAGGACAGCGGCATGATCATTTTTTTCATCCCATTTACTATGCAAGCAAGATTAAGACACCGGCCTAAGAAAATTATACCACTACAGAAAAATAACTACTAGCCATTGTGTATGTTTTTTTATAATTTCAGTCCGTATTTAGTGTTATAAAAGGTAGTGGTGTATAATGATCATGCTGCATTATCATAGCTCATGACCAAATCAGATGTAAAATAGTGATTGATTAGATGGATTTTGCTTCTTCAGGAATTTGATTTTGAAATTAATGATAAAAGGGGATAAGAAAATGTAGTGGCCGACCACTTATCTTGTCTTGATCATTCCAAGGGTGAGTTCAGGCCAAAATTAGAAGTGAATAACACATTCCAGCAAGAGAATCTTTATTTAGCATAAGAAAAGAAAGGACAAGACTCAAATATGCCTTGGTTCACAGATATTGTAAATTATCTAGTGGGAGGCATTATTATGGTACAGTTGTCATACTAACAACATAAGAAATTTCTCTCATATGTGAAGCAATTTGTTTGGGAGGATCCATTTCTTTACAAGATCTGTGCTAACCTGATGGTGAGACAATGTGTGTCACATGCGGAAGGTGTAAGATCCTACATCATAGTCATTCAGGAGTTGTTAGAGGACATTGATAAGTGCTTGTGTGATAAGAATGCGAAGTGTTCTTTCCTTATGATGAGCATTCGGTGATAACCATTGTCAAGCCTTCTCTGACGTGATGTGAAGCAAGAAAGGAGTTTAATGTACAATCTTTATTTCTCTTATTGGTTTCCTATGATTGATTGTAAGACTATGAGGGGCTAACCATCTTTCTGTGCCCCGGATTATGAACATTGACTTTTAATATTTTGATTTTAGTAATATTGATTCTTGAGTATCCTTGTAGTCTCCCTTTTGTTCATATTATTTATTCATCTTTGCATTGATTACCTTGTTGAGGGTTCAGCGTTAACTTGACGTGGGGATTGCCGATACCCACATGAGCGTTGATTTTTTGCTGCTAGTTCCTTGTCGTTGCAATTGCAATTAAGTTTTTAGTTAACCCTAGATTGCCATCCTACTGTGTAAAAGGATAGATTCTATTTATCTTAGCTAGGGCACACATTAGGTAAGGGATTGAGTCTGCTCCGAGCCTTGAGTGATGACGTACGTTATCAAACCCTCAGTAGGTAGTCACCATGGTCCAAGAAGAAGCTCTTGAATCATTGTCTAGTTATTGTATTTGTCAAAGGGATTAGTCCGGGGCACTGTCCTTTCCATTGCTATCTCTTTCACCCAAAACCTTTTCTCTTATTCTTTTTCTCTTCTTTTCTCCTTTAGTTGTTTAATCAATTCAAACCAATCTTTTAGTCAGTAAGATATTAAGAAACGAACAAGTATCAAGAGTAATTCCAGCCCTTGTGGATTGGACTACCCCATCCTGTTGGGTACATTTTACTACTTATAAGACCAGTGTACTTGGGGATACGTAATAGGCATATTAGAACCTTCAATGCTAAATGTTGATTACTTGTCCAAAACCAAAAGTCTTGGTTATTAAGAAAGTAATACCAGATAAATGTCTAGATAAGCAAGTGGTAAATCATTTAAGGCTGCTTCGAATGCAACAGAGGTTGAGTAATGGAAAATTCAAACTGGCAATCAGTCAAGCAACAGAGGTACAAGTTCCTTGATAATTTAATCCAGATCAATGGAAAATTCAGATTGCCAACTAATTTTCCTTGCATACAAACACAATAAATATGATCAAAATCAAAGGATAACATTATTTGCTTGCATATTGATCACGAGTGTTAAGTATCATTGGAGTTGAGAAAATTCAACTTGTCTAAAGAACTATATCGTGGGTTTGGTAAATTTTTAAGAAGCATATAAGTTAGAAATTAGCTCTTATATGAAGAAACTAAAATATAACCTGCTAAACAATCTGATAAATTCATTGGTGTATAACTATATATTTCTGTACAAACCATTTACATTTATTTTTTATTCTCTGTTGTGATTTTTATTTATGTAATTCTTGTACCGAAATGAAATAATCTTTCAGTATATCATGAATTGTATAAAAACCTGATCAAGAAAAACATGCCTTAGTTACTAATTTTACGACTAATCATTATATCATGTCATCGAAAAAAAACAAGTTTTCTAGAGTAAGTAAATATATATATATATATATATATCTTCATAGACGCAATTGGGAACTAATTTAAAGCATATTAGCTGAACCTTATATTCCTCTATGACCATTTGCCCCAAAAAAAAATGTTGATAAAAATTTGGTAATTTAAAGAAAGCTTAGTTAAGAGTAGCTGGTCCATCAAAATTAGGCCTGCTTTCACAACAATATAAAACAATCTTTCCAATTGACTTTTGACTTCAAGCATTACTTATCAAATTGATTTGAACAACTCAAAAAGACTACTATGAATTCAAATGCTCGTATGCATACACCTTAGACTATGCATGTCTAATGAAATACATAATTTATCATACACCAATAGATAATAAAAACTGCCCCCACTTCTCATTCAATGGTACATTAATTAATGATGATAATAATAATATTCACAATAATTAATATATTAATAATCAAACCAATTAAATTATATAAAGTATTTGTTGTTAGTACCTGAATTCTTTTCCCAACTCTCACATGCTTGACCTTCGTACCCTTCTTTGTTTTACTTCATTTCCAGGTTTCAAGTGCTAGATTTCTATCATCTTGTACAATACTAGCACACTATTCAAAAGAGAATCAAGAATCAAAATCAATGCTTTGAGTGATTGATAAGAGTAGGATTTGTACTAATTATAACAAAAATCAAGGAAGAAAAATTAAAATCAATATGTTTTTAAGCACATTTTTAACTCATTAGATTGCATCCTTTATTTTTTTTCAAGAATTTCATAATAAAACTGTGAAGATAGGAGAAATAGTTTGTATATTTCATTAGTAAAGAAGTACAAGGATATATATAGAGAAATATTAGGGTTTTGTGGTATGGGCCCAATATGGCCCATTAACCAAATATAAAGTATAAGATAACTCTAACACTCCCCCTCAATCTGGAGCATATATATCGAGCATGCCCAGCTTGTTACATAGATTACTAAAGACTTTGACATTTAAACCCTTGGTGGACATATCCGTCAGTTACTCAGACGACTGGGTGTATGGTGTAGATATGACTCTCTTCAGCACCAAATCACGAACATAGTGACAATCAACCTCCACATGCTTGGTACACTCATGGAATGTTGGATTATTTGCAATGAAGATGGTAGCCTAGTTATCATACAACATCTGCATAGGTATTGTGATAGAGAATCCCAACTCAGATAGAAAAGACTGCACGCAAACCATCTTACAAGCTGTCTCTGCCATCAATCTGTACTCTGCTTCTGCACTCGATCTCGAAACCACATTCTATTTCTTGCTTCACCAAGTAACCAAGTTTCCACCGACATACGTGCAGAAGCCCGACTTAGACTTTCTTTATCCTCTATCACCAGCATAACCTGAGTCAGAATAGGTTGCAACATCTAGGTGACCATGATTCTTGTAGAGAAGACCTCGGGAGCTCCTTTAACATATGCAAGAACCCTCAGAGCACCCTACCAGTGGACTTCTCGTGGCTCATGCATAAACTGACTCAGGAGTCCAACTGCGTAACATATATCAGGTCGAGTAACAGTTAGATAAATGAGCTTGCCTATTAGATTTATATATTGACTAGGATCTTTGAGAAATGGGGAAGATGTCTCCCAAAATGGTGGTGACTGCTCAATTGGTGTACTCTCTGGTTTACAACCCAATAAACCAGTCTCCTTAAGTAAGTCCAACACATACTTCCGCTGTGAGAGCGTCATCTTTTCTTTGGCATATGCAAATTCAATACCAAGGAAGTATCTGGGTCGTCCCATGTCTCATGTAACGAAATGCTTCATTAAACGCTCCTTAGTTCTCTGAATGCCCTGGCGATCGCCACCCGTCAACAAGATGTCATCAACATATACTGCAAGTACAACACAACCAGATGAAGTGTTCTTATAGAACACAAAATGATCCATATTACACCTGTGAAAACCATCTGCAACTACAATTACACTTAATTTGTCAAACCATGCACGAGGACTTTGTTTTAAACCATAGATAGCTTTCTTGAGCTGGCAGACTAGATTCTTCCCCTGAGCAACATACCCCGAAGGTTGCTCCATAAACACTGTCTCAACTAAGTCTCCATAGAGAAATGCATTCTTCACATCAAGTTGACAGAGAGCACATAATCGATTCATAGCTACCGACAATAGAATGCGAATGGAATTCAGATGAGCAACCGGTGAAAAAGTCTTGGCATAATAAACACCATAAATCTGAGTAAAACCATGGGCTACCAACCATGCTTTGTAGCGATCAACTATACCATCCGCTTTGTGCTTGATAGAGAAGACTCATCTGCAAGTGATGACGTTGGCATCAGTAGGGCGAGGCACAAGCTCCCATGTACCACGAGATCTCAAGTCTTCCATTTCCTCATCCATTGCAGTCTGCCATTGTGGAAGCAAACGCGCATCCTGGTAGTTCCTGGGAATTGACTCAGCAAACAAGGAAAGAGCAAATGTGCAGAAAGACGGGTGAAGATTATCGTAAGAAACAAAAAGTGAGATGGGATGTTTAGTACAAGAATGAATACCTTTGCGAAAGGCAATGGGAAGGTCAAAAGACGAATCTGCATGGTTCGGGGAGAGGACCGGAGGGGGCGGAGCTTGCGGTGGTACACGTTGGCGTCGATGATAAACCTGTCCAAAATGACCATCATCTGTATCCAATGAAGGAGGTGTCACATTAGGCATAGGCACAGGCGGAGGGACTAAAACAAGGATGGAGAGAACAATATCAAATGACGTAGTTAACATATCGTGAGAAACTGAGTCAGAAAAAAAATGATTGAGACTCAAAAAACGTGACATCCATAGACACATAATACTTCTGACTAGTCGGGTGAAACAACCGGTATCCACGTTGGGTGCGGGAATAACCAACAAAGACACATTTAAGCGCACGTGGGCGCAACTTGTCCAATCCAGGAGTTAAATCCTAAACAAAACCAACACAACCGAAAACACGAGGGGACAAGTGAAACAACTTATTATCAGGAAGAAGATGACGTAGAGGAACCTCTCCCCCTAAAGGTGTAGAAGGCATACTATTAATAAGATAGACTGCAGTTAAGATATCATCAGACCACAAATACATTAGAACATTACGCTCTACTAAGAGAGTGCGTGCAACATCCAAGATGTGACGATGCTTTCTATGAAATAATCCCAAAGGACACACACAAAGAATTTACAGCAGAAGAGACAAATCCTAAAGCATTATCGGTGTGAAGACATTTAAGAACAGTGGAAAATTGATTTTTTATTTCCAAAATGAATTTTTGAAGGACATCGCAATAGACCAACGGTCTTTTAACAAATATACCCAAGACACTCTGGAAAAATCATCAACAAACATAACATAGTAACGATGACCAGAAATAGACGCGAGCTTAGAAGGTCCCCAAACATCACAATGAACTAAATCAAATAACGACCGAATAGACACTAGAGTAGAACATTTAAAGGTATCACGATGATGTTTACCCAACTGACATGACTCACATTGAAACGACTCGACCCGAATCCAAGGCAAAGTTTGCTGAAGACGACTAAGAGAAGGGTGACCTAATCTACAGTGCCATATGAGTGACTACTCAGAGTCAGAAACAGATGCTGCTAAACCACGAGGAATATCATCACACACCAATGTATACACGCCGTCACCACGATTACGCCCCAAACCAATCCTCTTCCCTGTCTGCAGATCTTGAAAAATGCAGTGAAAAGGGAAAAATGTTACACTACAATTCAAATGTTTGGTGATCGTAGAAATAGATAGTAAGTTGACAGGAAATTCAGGTATGAAAAGAACATCATTTATTCTAAGCTAAGAGGAAGCCTGCACAACTCCCTCTCCGGACCCTAAGCATGATCGTCCATCAGCAATTACCACAGAACGAAAAATAGATGGAGAAAGATTTTGGAAAAAAAGTTTTGTACCTGTCATGTGAGAAGAGGCCCCAGAGTCAATAATCCAAGAACTGTCCTTGCAAGCAAGAAAGACATTACCTAAGGAAATAGAAGAAGAGACTGTGGTGTGAGGTGCTGTGCCCTGTAGTTGCTGGAACAGTGCAAAGTCAGCCTGAGAGATAGTGACAAACTGTTCAGCATTGGAAGTGGATGACGGATCAACCACTTCGGTACTAGCATTGGCCACTGCCGGGAGACCATGGTTATCCTAGCAGCGATCCTAAGTGTGGCCTGTCCGTCAATAGAAGGTACATACAAATCTATTCCAAGAATCACCACGGCCAACTCCTCGATCACCACAAGAGGAGCCTTTACGACCACGCCTACGAGAAGCTAGAAAGCGGACTGATCTAGAGGACACAACGGGTGATGGAGCTGTGGATGTAGAAGACAGGCGAAGCACGCGAGCATAAACACCAGCAAGATCAGACATTCTCTCAGAACTCAGAATAGAGCCCCTCACCTGGTTTTGCATCTCAAGAGGAAGCCCAGAAAGATATGCAATGACTGTAACTTCATTCCGGTAATGAAAAAGGGTAGTTAGATCAAGAACTAATGGCTGGTAAATATCTAACTCATCCAACAGGCTACGGATGTGAGTGAAAAACTGAGGGGCGGTACGATCGCCTTGATGCGCTATAAACAGTTGCTCATATAACTCAAAAACATGAGAGATATTATTTTCATTTCCATATGTCAATCTGCACATCTCCCAAATTGCCTTTGCGATAGTCAACATCACCACACTTCGGACAATACCCGTCTCCATACTACCGGTCAACCATGAGCGTACTACAACATCCTCAGCAAGCTAATCAGCATACTTGGCATCCTTAAAGTCCGGCGGATCTACCATGAGGTACGATGATTTTTTATGAGCCATAAGGAACTGCTCAAAACTCTGTGCCCAAAAAACATAGGTCCTCACATCCAACTTTTGCGAGGTACAATGGAGATTCTAAACTAAAGAATCATGAGACAAAGACATGAAGATGAAAAAGACAAATCCTTCAACAACGAGACAAGGTGAGGGCTGAGGAACATCACTAGGTGCCTATAGACTAACGAGAACGACAAGAGATGAGCGGTGGCTGGCGGTAGAGGTGGCTGCGGCGGGTGGAAGGCTAGGGTTTAACCCAGGGCTCTGGTACCATGTGAAGATAGGAGAAATAGTTTGTATATTTCATTAGTAAAGGAGTACAAGGATATATATAGAAAAATATTAGGGTTTTGTGGTATAGGCTCAATATGGCCCATTAACCAAATATAAAGTATAACATAACTCTAACAAAAACATTGGCAATTGGGCACATATCGTATGCGGTTTAGGAGTCCTTTGTTGTTTTATAATGAAAGATTTTCCCTACAAAGTCTTTCACTGCAAAGTCTTTCCGTGTAATCCTTTTCATACCCTCCCCTTCTATGAATCATTTTTCCTGGTTGAAAGGAGAATCATTGCATGAAAACCACCAATTTGCATAGTTCATATTAAAATCAAACATGTGAAAGTCTTTCACAAGCTTTACTTTTCATGCAAAGTTGTTATTTTTCCACATACCAAATGGCCCTTAGTGTCATTTTAGCATAGCTACAATCATATAAGATTGATGTACTATAGAGCTAGTTGAAAAACTTTATAAATCGAAATCCTAAATTTAATAACCACATATAGCTCAATCCTAAATTTAATATAACTTAATATTCTTCTAGTGTCATTATGGTTGCAGATACATGAGTATAATATCAATCCTTATGCTATATTGTCCCGCAATTTTTAGGAGAAAGGCCATAGCTACTATGATGGAATGATGAAAGAGCAATTTGCAAAAATGTACGAATTTATTTTAAGTGTGAGTGGCTCAAAGAAGACTTCAAAATTATAATCCTTCAGTTTCTATGTATCTTCCCCTAATATAATTATGCTTTGAAACAAGAGGAACTAAACTCACTGTAACAACTAATAAGTACTTCTATTAGCTCTCCACAAGAGCTTCTAATTGTACTTTGCACAGAATTATTCATAAAGCTCTCCTCATTTTATTTCTCATCCTATTCATTTTACAACAAAACTTGAGTAATTTTAATAATTATTTACTTTGGTATTAATCCCATGTATTTTTGCACAAATTTGCATATAATTGTGTCCATGACCTCATAAGAATGATATATATATATATGCATAATGTATTTATATATGTGTATATATAATGTATTTTCATGACAAAAAATCAATTAAAATTTGTTTGGAAATTTCATTCGATGATAAAAAAATGTGGAAAGAAAAGATGACAAAAATTTGGAATATTGAGAAACAAAAGAATATCAAAAATTCAAAAATGAATAGTAAAATAAATCTTAATCATATTTCTCCAAACCTCCCTAATAATTTCTACCAATCTTCTCTCTCTCCATCCATCCATCCATCGTCATCATCATCATCATCATCATCATCATCATCCATGGCAACCTCTATTGAAACTCGATTCACATCCAAGAGCCTTGCCCATCCCCAAATACTAAGGCCATCTCCAACCTAGCGCTAAATATAAAGTTTTAAACTTGATTTGGCATAGGATTAGCTTCAATCCGACGCAAAACCTTGCGCCAATTCTGAAATATGTTACAGTAACGCGCAAGATGTTGCATGTCACTATAGCAGCGCTATTTTTTTATTAAAAAAAAATTTTATTTTTTCGTTTTGTCTTTTTTCTTTTTATTTTCTTTTTTTCCTGTTTTATTTTTTTTCTATTTTTTGTTTATTTTTAAATTTATATTTCTAATAATTTTCTATTTTAATCAAATTAATAATTTATAGTTTAAGTTTGTATTTTTCAATTAATAAAAACTAAAATACTAACGGAAATAATACACGAAATATAACTTCAATAAAATTAATGAAAATTATATGAACAATAAAATAAAAACATATAAAATAGTCGTAACATAGATTATCACTGACAACAATAAGAAAAAAAACCAATAGTATGGTATGTTATCACCACTTCCACCAATATTGCCGAATATTTTTATTAAATATGTCTTTATTAAGTAATTAATGTAATGTTTGTATTTATATTTGTATTTTTTTTTATCAATCATATTTTATTTTAAATTTAATAAATATTTATAATAAATATAAAAAAATAAATTTATATTTTAAATAATATGATATTTAAATTCAATGGTTAAAAGTGAAAAAAAAATATTAAAGATGATTAAATTGATTAATAGTATGAATATATAAATTGTAAAATGAGAAGAATATTCTTAGAATATTCTATATTAGAGTTAAAAATAGATATGATGGTTGGAGAAACTGTCACAGTAGAAGCTGTATTTTTGTGTACTGAAGCTACATATCAAAAATACGCATTACTTGTCATCTTATTAGTTATTTTGGCATGTGAACTGTACGTGAAGTTGATTTTTTCAAAACATTGTTCCCAAGTCCAAGAAGAGAAGAAATCAGAAGGTTGCAACTGCTAAAAAAAAATCATTAACTATGTTTTCAAACCTGGGTGAGAATCCCAATGGTCATCTAGAAATGGCTGATGAAGAGTACTAAGATAGTGTCAGTGATGCTGCTCATATAGGGAAAAGATGGTGACTATAATGATACAAACCATGACAATGACATATCTAACAACTCTGGAAAATAGAAAGGCATTAAGACTAACATGACCATTGGATTGGGTCGTACTGTCAAAACAAAGGGAAATATCATTAACAATGATACAAAGAATGTGGTGGCTATGGGACATGCAGCAATGAACAAAAGGCCTAGGCAAAGACAAACTCGTAATGCTAGCTATATTGTGCAAAATATATCAGATACTGATGTTACTAGTAACTCCAAAAGCAAATGACATGTTGTTATCCTCTTTGGTATTAAGGTGCAGCCTTATGTCAACATCTAACAACCTGCATACCCTTGGAGAAAACATATCCCGAAGCAATGACAAAAAAAATACTTATCTCGAGGCAGCGGCAAAATTTGTTCTACAAATTGCAAAGTGATAATAATATATATTTCAAGGTGGCAACCAGGCAGGCAACATGGTGATAAGGCATAGGCAGTGATATATGATATATATATAATTTATATGTTCATATATAAATGATGTAATAAGAATATATATATATATATATATATGAAATAAACAAATAATGAAATTTATAATTTTCAATTTCCCTGTCTTAACTTGTACATGAACGCTTAATCAGAGGTTTCCAAGATTTTAATTTGGGGTTATTAATAATAGAGGCTTGCCTCTATTAGGATGGAAGAGTCCACAAAAATAAAAATAAATAAATAAAGTAACATTTGTGATTTGACATATCGCCCAATATCTCTTCATCGACATGACTCCAGGGCACGTATTTTCGATCTCACAAATTCTGGCACACCCAGTGGGGACACTTTTAATTCCTCCTCCCATCATTGAAGCTCAACTACAAGTAAAGGCATTGCTTCTTATAACTCATAAATAAAAAAAATTAATATTGATATTGTTATTGTAGGTAAAATGGCTTTTAAAAGTTCAATTGCACCCGGAAGCCCGAAGCTGACTATTTTCCTTGGAGAAGGATCTGCAGTCCAATTGACCAATTGTGTTCTTAACATTGGAGCTCCTGGAGCTAAGATGAGATTTGGCACAATTTCCGAATCTGTACAGATTGTTAAGAGAACTCCATCTTCAGAGGAAAATCTGACGATTCCACATCTGCTATGCAGGGGTCATCACTCAAATGTCATTGTTTCTGCATTTAAGAAGAATATTCCTGATGAGAAACCAAGAACCTCTGTCTTTCAGAGGCTATCATGTCCTAAAAAATAGTTTCTAGCAGATGATGGAAATGATGAACACACTTTCACTATTGCTGTCAATGGAAAAGAAAGTGGGATTTTTAAATCTAACAAAGCTAAGCCTAGGAAAAGTGTATTTTCAAGGCTGACGCCTACTAAAGTGAAAATCCTAAATCATAAATTAAATTTGTGTCATTCCATAAACAGAAGGATAATCGAATGGGTTCTTTCAAAAATTCATTCGGACAACTTAATATGGTTAAGAAGAATGCAACCACTATAAAGCTGCGTTACCAGCCAAATGAAAAGGAAGGCAGTAGACCATCAAACTCTCATAAAACTTCCTTCCGCAAAAATTTTATAAGATATACATAGCATTTAAGGAATTGCAATCAAACAAAATGAAGCCAAGGGAATTTTATTAAAAGAAGAAGCAACTAGTGCTGCAAGCACGTAAAACTGTTTTTGGTCGAATTACTTTACCAAATGATCAAGTTCCACAACTCCAGGCTTCACAGGGTCAAGTTTCAGTTTCTCACTCAAAGTGTGACCAAAAGAAGACGAGTGAAGATGAAGAGATGTCAGATGGAGATGTCAAAGTACACACAGCTCGTATGATTACCAAATCTCAATTAGACCCGACAGCTGAATAGGAACAACCAGGTCTAGTCACAAGATCTCAAAGACAGGTACCAGATTCTCAAAGCATGGTTAGAGAGGAAGGTTCAAGCCATATTCCACATGGTACACCAAAAGATTACAAGGGGCAGATCCTCCATCTGAAGATGATGAAGCTGATTCAGATTTTGGTCTGGACTAGAACAATATCATGAAGAAATTCCAACAAATGGAAAACCAGGAAACAGAATACAAGAAAATGAATGAAAATATGATGATGTTAATGAAAAATAGTGTTCCAAATGCAAAAACAAATGGCAGCCTTGATGGCAAATCACCCCGAACAGGCACAAGGTCGAATAATCCAATCCCTCAACCAAAAAAGACTGTTCAAGCAGTAGAGCAAGGGAGAATAGTAGGTATCCCTATCCAAGAACATTTAGTTGCAATGACTCGGGAGGACATACAATAAATGGTGGCCACTGAACTTAAACATGCCAAAAATAGCAAGATAAGAGTTAATAGTGACAAACCTTTATCCTAGCTATCATGATTTAGTACCTTATCCCAAAGGATATAATGTGCCTGAATTCAAAATATTCAATGGGATTGGTAATCCTGATCAACATTTAGCTCATTTTGTAATGGTATGTGGAGGCACAAGTGCAAAACCTTCACTTCAACTCAGACAATTTTCTGCCAGTCTCACTAGAGTTGCATTTGAATGGTATGCAAGTTGACAACCCGACTTGATTCAAAATTGGCAACAGTTGAAAGATGCTTTTCGAGTACGATTTGAAGGTGTTAGTGATAAGATCACGATAGATGATCTCGTAGCTACTTGCCAAAACAAAGATGAGAAAGTGGTTGACTACATTATGAGATGGAGAAACGTGCGTATTAAGTGTGAAAACCCTTGGACCAACCTCAAGCGGTGGGATTATTACTCGGGAATATTGACAGCTGGATGGCACATTTCTTAAGTGCATCTAGCATCATGATATTTCAATAGTTGATCTCATAACCCAAGAAATTAGAAAGGACTAACCTAAGGGTGTTTTCTAATTTTCAAACTTTCAAAAATGACAAACCAAAAAAGGCAGAAGGTGTCAAATACATTGCTACAACCTTCAATGTTGATAAAGGAAAAAGCACTATAGAGTCACATAAAGCAGAAGAAGCTAAGGCACCCAACTTAGGTGCTCCTGGAAATGAACCAAGGCCCATTCTCACATTGAAAGAGAAAATGAACAAAAAAGTACTCTTTTCAAAGAGATAAAGAATTAAAAAATTTTAAAGATACTTTGAATGGAGGCCTACAATTGCCTAAATGCAAGAGACTGAAAGAACAAAGTAAGAAAGATCATCCTAATTATTGCCCATACCATAGAATGTTGGGGCATACAATTGAATACTACTATGTCTTTAAAGATTGGATTGAACTTCAATATCAAGAAGGGACGATCACACACTCCAAGAGTGTTTCTCTTGGAACAACCTGCTGAACATATCCGCTATGTGACTACTCGAGGCTATGAGGAATCATCCCAAGGGGAAATCACAGTAGTGAGTAATAAAATAATGCTCCCATCAAAATTATAGAAGATGCTAAAGAAGTGGGGAAATGCCCGGAAACCCCGTGAAGGGCTTCTAATAAAACAAAGCAAGAATAAGAATAAGAAGAAGAAGCAAAAATGTGAACACTCAAAATGCAAGAAATCCATCATATAAGAATATATTGAATCTCTTGAAGAATATAAACAAACAGAAAGGATGTTGATCACACTTAAAGACTATTTTCCCGAGGAGGTTAAAGAGCTACTGGAGGAATTAGTTGAATAAAATGATGAAATAATGCAAGTGGAAACTTGTAGGGCTATTTCTGGAGGTTATTACTCTACATATAACCAAGATGAGAATGAAGATAGGTTTTTTTTGAGTCAGAAAAATTGTATGATTGCCATGGCTGGCCTTACATCAGCAAGAAGCAGAAAAAGAAGATGAAATTTAGAGAAAAAGTAAATAAGGCAAATGTCAAACTCTCAGAGCCACACCAGTCAGAAAAGCCAAAGAAACCATGATATACTCCAAAGACCCCGAAGTATAAAGTCATGAGAAAAGTGATGCCTACTAAAGAAATCCCTTTTTTTATTCAAAGAGTGATGGAGGAATAAGCTAATAGACTAATACAATTGCATATTTCTGACAATAAATGGGATGAATCTGAGATATATCATCCATAGTCGACAAGCAAACATTTTGATCCCGAAATCGTGAAGCCTACATCCTATGTAATAAGTGCCAAGGACAAATCCATTCCTTCATCCATTGAAATTAGAAAAGAAAAGAGAAGAGAGCTTTTTAATCCATCCATAGAAGAAGAACTAGACTTACCCCAAGCCCAAAAGGCCGTGCTTGATGCATTTGGATAGTCACCCAAATTATTGTCCATATCACCGACTTCTGGGACATACTATAGAAAATTATCAAACTTTTCAAAAATGGTTACAAAAACAAGTCTCCATGGGAAACTTGAAGTTGAATGATGATGATTTTGAATCGAGAGATGTTTGTTATGCCATAGCATGCCAAGAAAGTTCTGGTGATGAGTTGAATTTTCCAAATGAAGAGGATGAGGTATAATGCCACTTACATCAAATGCAGCTTAGAATTGGAAATTTACTCCAATCAAGACAGGCTTCTTGCTCTAATGATAAAAATAAAGGAAAGATGATAGAAGAGGAAAATGTTTCAGCAAAGAAACCCTTGAAGAAACAAGACTATAATATCTTGGTACAACTGAAGAAAGTCCCAGCTCTACTTACCATGTACGATAGACTAATGATGACAACAGAAGTCATTGAATCTTTAATACAAGCCCTACAAAACCTTGAGGAGTATCAGGCTTATTTTGCTGAAATAAAGATGACATAAGCTATGTACATAACACATACATTTTTGGTATCATTCATCGATGAAGACTTATTACTTGGAACTACAGAGCATAATAGACCATTGTATGTGATAGAGTCTTGTGATAGGATAAAGATCAATCGAATTCTTGTTGATCCAGGGTCTTCCTTAAGCCAAATGACCCTCAATACTCTTTGGGCATTAGCTCTAGAAATATGTCATTTATCTTCAGAATGGATCATTATTAAAGCCTTTAATAAGTAGAGTCAGAAAGCATTGGGATCTATCACTCTCCCGATCAAGCTTGGAAAGATCATATATGATGTGAAGTTTCATGTGATTAATGCTGATGCCTCATACAAAGCCTTGTTCGGTAGGCCATGGATCCATAAAAACCGGATGGTCCCTTCAACCTTTTATTAATGCATGAAATATATGGTGGATGGAGAAGAATGTAGAATTAATGGTGAAATTCAACCCTTTGGTGTCCATGAAATACATTATGAGGATGCTAAATACTATCTTGGTATCTCCAAAAGTGGCAAAACACCAAACTTGATGGAAAAGGCTTTAGCAAAATCATCAAATGCTATTCCAGTATCCAAAAACAAAGAATTAACATTGCCTCACTATGGTAGTGATACTGAATCTTCAGAAGATGAAAGTGACACAAGTAAAACCAAAGAGTCTGCCCAAGAAAGCACATTGCATATCACAAGGGTTCCAGATGGTCTCTACAAATCCCTAGATGATTTGAAGGTTGATACAGTCGAGCAATTGAAGACATTCTATATGCCAGCTCGAAATGAGGATGAAAGAGATATCCGCTTCTATAAAGTTAAAAATAACAAAATTTCAAATGATGACATTATACACATTGAACAAGAAAAGGATAGTGAAGCCCAACCTATAAACTTCCCAAGCCAGTACCTGTATAAACTTAGGAGGATAGTTGAAGAGTTTGGGGGAAAAATAAACAGGTCAAAAAAAATCATATCAATTTTTCATCAATTATGGAACCATTGCCATCTGGACAAGAGAGGGGTTGGTTATTTTGAATCTTCCAGGCATTCATGTTTGATGATGAAGTCTAAGGAAGAAGATGTTAAGATGAAAAGTGCACCACCTGAATTAGAGGATGGTGGTCAAGCAACAATTAATGAGTTAATTGAAATCAACTTGGGAAGTGATGTAGACCCGGGCCCAACTTTCTTAAGTGAACAACTAACTGAAGAACAAAAAGAATCTTTCAAGGCTCTTTTGAAAGAATATATTGATTAATTTTCCTGGAATTACAATGAGATGCCAGGGTTGGAGAGTGAAGTATATGTTCATAGATTGGCTATTAATCCCAATGTTACTCCAATTAAGCAGGCCCAAGATATATGAAATTTGATTTAGAAGAGAAAGTAATAAAAGAAACAAGGAAGTTGATAGAAGAAAATTTTATCAAGGAAGAAAAATACCTAGATTGGGTTACTAGTATGGTACCTGTGAAGAAAAAGAATGGTCAGACAAAGATATGCATTGATTTTGGAGATTTGAACAAAGCGTGTCCCAAAGATGATTTTCCTCTACAAGTCATGGAGATCATGATCGATAACACCTCAGGGTATGAGATGTTAATCTTTATGGATGGATACTCAGGATATAAACAAATTAAGATGCACCTAAATGATGAGAAACATGCTGCCTTGCGAGAACCTATGGGCATATATTGTTATAGGGTAATATCGTTTAGATTGAAAAATTCGGGGGCAACATATCAAAAAGCTATAACCAGAATATTCGATGATTTAATTCATAAGGTCGTTGAATGCTATGTAGATGATCTAGTAGTGAAAACAAATTCAAAAGACAAACATTTTGAAGATCTGAGGACCATTTTCACACACCTCAAAGTATATAAATTGAAAATGAACCCAATGAAATGCGCCTTTTGAGTCCTATCAGGAAAGTTTCTAGGTTTCATTATGAGACATCGAGGGATAGAAGTAGATCTTTCTAAGATAAAGGCAATTTTGGAAATACCACATCCACAGACATTGAAGCAATTGCAGTCTTTTCAAGGGCGCGTTTAGCATATATTAGAAGATTTATTTCCAACTTATCAGGAAGATGCAAGCCTTTTTCCAAGTTGGTCAAGAAAAATGAACCTTTTAAGTGGGATGCTAAATGTCAGAAAGCCTTTGAAGATATTAATCAGTATTTGCTGAATCCACCAGTATTAGCAGCCTGGATTTTGGGAAAAACACTAATTCTCTATGCTGCTGCCTTAGAAGGGTCATTGGGAGCTATGCTAGCTCAAAACCATGAAGATGACAAAGAAAATGCATTATATTACCTCACCAATATGTTGGTAGGAGCTTAGAGTAAATATACACCCATTGAAAAACATTACTTAACCTTGGTGTTTGCAGTAAAGAAATTAAGACACTACTTGTTGGCACATAAAATTATTCTCATCCAAAATTGATCCTCTCGAATATCTTATGACGTGGCCATTGCTCACAGAAAGACATGCAAAATATGCATTGATCTTAATGAAGTTCGATATAACATATAGTCCACAAAAGGCTATTAAGGGGCAAGCACTAGCTGATTTCTTGATGGCACATCCTCTCTCTGATGATTTACACCTTAACTATGATCTCCCTGATGAAGAGATGCTTACAGTAAAAGAAGTAGAATGGCAACTATACTTTGATGGAGCATCATCCATAAAGACGGTACTCAAGTCTAAGCTTCCATAAATCAAAGCTGGGATAGGACTTGTGTTTATTACACCAGAAAGAGGAATCCTTAGATATGCACTTTCCCTTAAAGAGCCATGCACAAACAATGAAGTGGACTATGAAGCTCTCATAGCTGGTTTGGAACTTGCAATCAAAATGGAAATTTAACATATCCATATATTTGGAGACTCAAAACTCATCATCAAGCAAGTTGAAGGAGAAGGGTTTCAAGATCAGAAAATGGAGAAGCTGATTCTTTGGAAAGAATAGCGAAAGAATTGGCAAATCCAAATCATGATGAATTTTAAATCATTATAAGGAACAAAAGACCAATAAGTACAGTCCTCAGTGATGTTGAAGAATAAAATACTAAAGGCAACATGGAAGTCTTCATCCTCAAGATGCCAGAGGAAGATTGGAGGCAACTGATAAGTGCTTGAATATAAGTAATACGAAGTATACTTTTCTTATATTAAGCATTACTTTTATCACATTTTATGGCTCATTCGTGAGTATTTGTGTTCTTTTGTGCATTTAGGGTTATGGAGACAAGTTTTGAAGAAAGGAAGCAAAAGTAGATCATGGACGAATTTGTTGATGAATTTCTTGGATTGAACAAATGTGAAGACACAAAATGGAGGGGTACAAAGGCAATCACACTCATATGTTTTGACTTGTGCAACATTGTCAAGAGCTTCACAAATGTGGTTTTATTAAAGATGCGACGCGATCTACCACATGGATGTGTGCCCATTCATGTGGCCTCAATGAAAAGAATGGATTCAGGAGCATTCCAGTGAAGTACTATAGATGTCTACTGTAGCAAATCATTGTAGAAAACTTACTATAGTAGTTGCTGTTCACAGCTCACAGGAAAACAAGACCTGAAAATCCACACGGTCGTGTGAAAATTTCTCATACCTGTGTCGATGCCTAACTCCATGTTTGGAAGCGCTCAAGGCTAAGGTGTGGAGAGGCTTTTGCTAGGTTTTGGAGCGGTTCTACGGCCTTCGACACCGAGTTCCTTTGGAGGAGAACTATTGGGGGAGCTTTCACCGGCATCTATTCGATGAGATGTGCCCTAGGTTTGACAAGTGAACCTTTGGAGAAGATGAGGCGGCTCCACAAGACCATCGATACGGATTACAAGGGGGTTTCTCTATGGATTGCTTGTACTTATCCTTTGATTTCATATTTGCTTTTGTATTGCTCCATGGAGAGCTAAACCCCTAATGAGTGCTTGGACTTGTAAACCTGATAAGTGCTTGTGTGATATGAATGCGAAGCATTCTTTCCTTATGTTGAGCATTATGTTTCTCGGGTTTTTACATTAATATGTGTGTTTTTATGTTACTTTTATGCAGGTAGGGTTGTGAAACCAATTATGAAGGAAAGAAGCCAATGTGGATCACAATGCACCGATTTTGGAGGAAATCTTGCTAAGGTTCAAACGCGAAGATATAAGTCGGGTGCGAGATGCTAGAGTGTGTGCCAACCTCCCCGTATTTGAGTTTTCACAACCATTTGGAGGGGCACAAGGGCAGTCACACTCAAGTATTCTGACTTATGCACATAGAACAAGATCTCCATCAACTTATCCGTCATTAAAGAAGCAAAGTGATCCACGGCATAAACGTGTGTCCGTTTATGTTACCTCGATGAAAGTATGGACTCGGGAAGTATTTTAGGCCAGGTACTGTAGCAGAACACTGTAGTGAAAGTACTGTAGCGGCACTGTTCACTACCGGCCGAGAAAACAGGAATTCAGAGAATCCACAGGGGCGTGTGGAAATTATACATGCCCGTGTGGAAATTCCACATGGGCGTGTGAAAAATCCACAGGCCCGTGTGGTTGGCCGATTCCAGCCCTATTTAAAGCCGATTCAGCCCCGATTTCAGCATTCTTTTCTCCATCTTTTCCCCAACTTGAGAGAGGGCTTCGGCTAGGGTTTTGAGGGGTATTGGCTAAGGTTTTGGAGATGTTCTACAGATCCGACATCGTCATTCCTTAGGAAGAAGGTTGGTAGGGGAGCTTCCGTCGAGGCGTATCCTATACCGGACGAGGGAATCCTTGGACGACGAGTAGAGGACTTTCCACAAGACCATCGACACGACCATCGAGGGGGTTTCTTTATGGATTCATTGCTTTTACATTCGATTTCTTTGATTGTACTTAGCTCCATGGAGAGCTAAACCCCTAGTGAGTACTTGGGTGATTGTGAACCCTAGGATGTATTCGTTTCTTTGAACATCTTTATTATGCTTTCAATAAATTGATGTTTATTGTGAGTTCTAACCTTGAATACTTGATTGTATGAACATTTCCCCTAGAGTGACACTAGGGTTGAAAGTTCTTGTTGGTAACCTTGTGAGTGAGTGACACACCACGAGCGTTAGACAAAGCTAGGTTGGAGAGGGTTGAGAGGGTGAGTCGAGAGGTACAGGAGCGTCCCCTTTCCCCTCCGACGTGATAGATTCTACCTCCGTTCCTTGAGTTCTTTGTGGCCATAATAGAGTGAATGGTCTAAGGGATGAACTTCCGCTGGGGCCTAGTTGCGCGTGCAATGGAGTGAAGCGTTAAGGGGATCTTAGTATCTAGGGCTTAATTGTGGCTAGGGACCTTCTGCCTGGACCAAAGGGTTAGGTCTATAATTAGGAAGTGATTTATCACTTGGAATCCCTAGAGCTCATTGCAACTTTATTCGAGTGCGAGGTTGAGAGGTTATTTAATCTCTCCTCCGGGACATGAATAGAGTTAGGCATAGTTGACCTTAGATTTGGGACTATGTATGTAAGGATTTCCGCGACTCACCATTGCATTGATTAGGAAGCATAATAGAGAGTTCTTGCACTTGAAGCGATTTTCCTAGGTGAAGCATCATCCGAGTACCCCATCTTTATCGATTGCCTTGCCTCCTTACTTTTGCCCTCTTACTTGTTGCTTTTAATTGTTGAGAATTGAATCATTATCACACTTATCATTGTTGATACTCCACATAGCTAAGAATCGAATTAAGTGTCTTTACTCCCTACTCCCTGTGGATTCGACCCCGCTCACCCGGGATTATTACTTCGACAAACCCGTGCACTTGCGGGATATACGCAAGGGGACCTTGTGAAAACCCTAGGATAATTTTGTTTCATTGACTCTTATTATATTTCTTTAATTGATGTTTTAATTGAGTTTCAACCTTGAATGCTTGTTAAATTGATTTTCCCTCAGAGTGACACTAGGGTTGAGAATCTATCTTGGTAATCATTGTGAATGAGTGACACATTATTAGGGTTAGACAAAGCAAGGTTGAAGAGGGTCGAGAGGGTAAGTCGAGAAGTAGCGGAACATGCCCTTTCTCCTCCGATGTGAAATATCCTACCCCCGTGTTCCAAGAGTTCTTTGCAGTCACAATAGAGTGAAGTGCTAAAAGACAAACTCCACTAGGGCTTGGTTGCGCGAGCAACAAAGTGAAGTGTTGAAGTAATCCTTAGTGCTAGGGCTCAATTGTGACTAGGGGTCTTTTGCCTAGACTAAAGGGTTAGATCTATATACTAGGGAATAGGGTTTATCAGTTGGAATCCCTAGAGCTCCAAACAACCCTACACAGTGTGAGGTGTCGAGAGCATCCTTTTTAGCCAGGGCATAGTGTAAGGGTTAGTCACGATTGACATTAGGTTTGAGACCTTGTGCCTTTGGATTTCCATAACTCATTAAACATCAGTTAGTAGGAATAATGATTAGTCTTGCACTTGAAACAATAGTTATTGGGTGAACAATGTTTGGGTACCCCATCTTCCCATCCATTACCTCTCTTTATTCTTATTGCTCTCTTTTCTCTTTTCTTTAATTTTTATTTACATTGATATTGTCCACTCAAATCATGAATTGGTTCACTCGATAGCTAAATAGCATCACTACTTGCTTCCTAACAACTATTCCCTATGGATACGGCTACCCACTCACTGGGGTACTTTATTACTTCCACAACCCATGCACTTGCAGTACACACACGCCAGGGGTGTGTCAGCAACTATTCATGGAATATTTGAAATATGATAAATTTCCTGGGAACAAATCAGAAAGCCTTCAAATAAAATGAAGAGTTCTAAGATTCACCCTCATTAATGATATGTTGTACAACAGGTTATATGATCAATTACACCTGCAATGTCTTTTATATGAAGAATTGATAAGTGCTTGAGTGAACATATTTCTTTATGTGTTTTACATGCATTAAGCATCATTTTTATCATGTTTTATTTTTCATAAATTATAGAGAGAATAAAAGGGAGCAAAGATAGGTTATGAAGCACATTTTGAGAGTTTTTGTGCAATATAAGGATCAAGACATAAGTGGAGCTTATATACATGGGGGTGTGTGCCAACTTCCAAGAGAATTCAAGTTAAATTGTGAGTTGGAAGGGCACAAAAGTAGCCACATTTCCATGTCTCTACTTGTGTGAAGACTTCAAGAACCTTCTTAATGATGATCAAATTACGAGAAGCCTTATAGCATACCATGCGGATGTGTACCCGCCCATGTGGCCTCAAGAGAGGAGTGATAGAGCATTGTTTTTTAGGAGCATTGTTTTTGTTCACCTGACCGAGTCAAAATTCCACTCGAGCGGGTGAAGGAATTTGTAGCCGACCCGGGCGGGTTAAGGCACGTGATAGGCATGAGCTGGTTATTATAAACACCCTTTTTGTCATGTTTTTTGGTATCTTTTGTGCAGCTCTTGAGATGTGAGATGGCTAGGGTTTGAAGAGGAAGTCTTTGTGTCTTAGGAGGCGTTTCTTCACCAACTTTGATGGATTACTCCTATGTCATTGCATCAAGGAAATCATCGGCGAACCTAGCTTCAGAGTGGATACCATCAAGATATCGAAACTCTCCATCAAGGCCATTAGTTCAAATAAAGAGGGGTCTATTTCTATGGCTTTTACATACTTTCATTTATTGATAGTTGGTTTTGTATATTGCTCCATGGAGAGCTAAACCCTTAGAGGGTATTTGGGCTTTTGAATCCTAGGATTCTAATCTTGTGTGGAATTGCTTTATGTTTCTATTTAATCTGAGTTTGGTTGAGTTTCAATCTTGTTTTCCTAATGCTTGCTTGCCTTATTGATCTTATGGTTGTTTGGTTTGCATGATTTATTCACCTTGGTGAGAGAGAGGTCTTCTTTCACCAAGTTTTACATGTTTTCTAGCTTAGTTTTTAAATTTTTGTAGTAATAATTAATCATGAGTGGTAGCCTTTGTTAATTTAAGTTGGTGTTGAGTTATTCATGTCAATTTTTGGTGGTTTAGATTTTTTTCGTGTGTATGGCATGGTTGAGAGTGTAATTCATTGTTTTAATTGGAAAATTGGTGTTCATTTGGATTTTTCATGCAGGAATGGGCTATCTACAGAAATTCTGTAGGCCACTAAAGCGTGTGGAATTTCCACCCACTTGTGTACAATATCCACCCGCCGGCAGCGTTGGGGAGGAGGAGGGGGGGGGTGAAGGGGACCCCTCCCCCCCATGTGCCTAGTATTGTGATGAAAGAGACACTATTAATCTACTCTATTCTTGCAACCTTTCATCTTCTCATTTTTCCACTTCAAGGATCTTAACTCTTGGGATTCCAAATCAATATTCCTTGGTTTCATAAGGGATTAGGACAGTTTTTCCGACCATTCCACTAAGTTTTCTTCTCCAATTTACGCCGGTAAGCTTCCATCTTCTCCCACCTTCTCCATGTCTCTATTGTTAGAAATTTGTGGATTTCATGTTTTTTACTTGCTAATTTTCATGGAAAATTGTTGCAAATGCTTGAAAAAAGTTGTACCAAGGTTTTTATGTGCCAAAGTGGCCCGACCATGTCATTTTTGCTATGGCCGGTGTCTCACTTGAGTGGGTGGCTTAGCCACCAGGCCGGGTGGGCTGATTTTTGACCCAGGGGGTGGATTCCTTACCAGGGCTGGGATTCCTGACTTAGGTGGGTGGATTCTTGCACTTCATTAAAGCTTGCTAAATTGATTTTTCTTAGCCTTTAGCTTGCAGGTATTAAACCAAGGACCAAGAAACTCACTCAAAAACATTCTCTCCAGGAAAGAGCTACCACCTAGAAAGTGTGAAAGCCACTTGGGTGGCCGCTAGGGAAAGGGCTACCTTAGAGGATGTGTAAAGCTACTACCTATTCTTTTTTGCCTATACATAAGCCCATTTGTAATAAGATCTTTGAGTAGTGGACATAGTGTTGACATGAGTTGAGTTCTTCACATACACACGCTTTCGGATTTGACTTCTTTCTTTTTGATTGGATTGTTTGCTAGAGTATTGATTGGTTTATCTAGTGGTTGACTCTCTTCATGATTTTAGAATTTTATTCTTGTACTCTCTTGGTGAACATAAGGCCAAGCAGTTTTGTTTTCATTCCTTGAAATTTAATGTGTAGTTTTGTTTGAGGACAAGCAAATGCTTAAATGTAGGGGAGTTTGGTAAGTGCTTGAGTGAACATATTTCTTTATGTGTTTTACATGCATTGAGCATCATTTTTTATCATGTTTTATTTCTCATAAATTGTATTTGGTGTCCTTTGAGCAAATAGAGTTATGAAGGCCTTGAGATAAGAAAAGGGAGGAAAGATAGGTTATAAAGGCACATTTTGGGTGTTTTTGTACAACATAAGGATCAAAACATAAGTGGAGCTTATACACATGGGGACGTGTGCCAACTTCCAAGAGAATTCAAGTTGAATTGTGAGTTAGAAGGGCACAAAGGTAACCACATTTCCATGCCTCTATTTGTGTGAAGACTTCAAAAACCTTCCTAATGATGATTAGATGATGAGAAGCCTTATAGCATACCACGAGGATGTGTGTCCATCCATGTGGCCTTAAGAAAAGAGTGCTGGAGCATTGTTTTGAGGAGCATTGTAGCAAAAACACCGTTCCCCCGACCAGGTTAAAATTGCACCTGGGCGGGTGAAGGAATCTGCAACCGACCTAGGCGGGGTCAAGGAATGTGATAGGCATAAGCTGGTTACTATAAATAGCCATTTTGGCCTATTCTTTGGTATCTTTTGTATAGCTCTTGAGATGTGAGAAGACTAGAGTTTGGAGAGGATATATTTGCGGCTTAGGAGACCTTTCTTCACCAACTTTGATCGATTCCTACTCCATCATTACATTAAAGAAGCCACCGGTGAACCTAGCTTCGGTGGATTGTATCAAGACATCGAAACTCTCCAACAAGGCCATCAGTTCAGATATAGGGGGGTTTATTTCTATGGATTTTATATACTTTTATTCATTTATGGTTTATTTTTTATATTGCTCCATGGAAAGCTAAACCGTAGAGGATATTTGGGCTTGTGAACCCTAGGATTCTAATCTTGTGTGGATTTTTTTTGTGTTTCTATTTAATCCTAGTTTGGTCGAGTTTCAATCTTATTTGCCTAATGCTTGCTTGTCGTATTGATCTTATGGTTGTTTGGTTTGCATGATTTGTTCACCTTGGTAAGAAAAATGTCTCCATTAGGGTTAGAACCTCAAGATTAAAGAGGGTTGATAGGGTGAATCTTGAGATAGTGGATTGTCCCCTTTTCCCTCTGATTGGTGTATTCTATATCCGTATTCCCTAAACTCTAAGTAACCATATGTGGTGTGAGGTGTTGAGATTGAGAGAGTTCTCCACCAGGACCTCGTAGGGGGTTAAGGACCTTTCACCTAGAGGTAGGATTAGGTCTATTCTTAGGAATCGGATACACCCTTTCAAATCCCTAGAGTCTATTCCGGTCATATGTGATGTGAGGCATTCGGACTGAGATTTCTCTGCTGGGACCTCATAGTCGACTAATATCAGTGATCTGGAGGTGGGATCCGATTATCTTTGGATTTCCATAACTTAACCTACTCATTCTAGAAGCACTTTGCACACCCGGTACCTAATACCTGAGTCCTAGAGAGAGTATCACCCGAATACCCCACTTTTACTAACTGAGATATCCCTCTATTTTACCCTTGCATATTGGTCTTTGGTATTCATTTCTTCACACACTAGATCATCACATTATCCCACTGATCATTAGGTTAGATTGTAGAGAAGCAGTTAGTACTAATAACCCTGTTCCCTGTAGATTCTATTACATGACCCGTTGGGTACTATATTATTTCAACAACCACGCACTTACGGTACACACATGCAAGAAGTGTGTCAAGAAGCAAAAGAAGTCATGCATGATGTACATTCTGGGATATGTGGTGCATACCAATCTGGACCCAAAATGCGACTTAAGATTAAGCGCATGGGATATCATTAACCAACCATGATCAGAGATTGCATTAAATATGCCAAAAAATGCCATTTATGTCAAATTCATGAGGATTTTATTCACCAACATCCGAATCCCCATCCCACAGTCTCTTCATGGCCTTTTGAGATATGAGGAACAGATGTGAACGGTTCCATTGAGCCTCCATCATCTTTGGGGCATCGATTCAAATTGGCTGCAACAAATTATTTCTTAAGATGGGCAGAGGCTATTCTTTTAAAAGAAGTAAAGACTGAGAACATCTTAAAATTTTGCAGAAAAAATATCCTATACAGGTTTGGAACTCCAAGAAGAATTATCTCAGATAATGGTCCCACTTTCAGAAGCTTTAAATTGGGAGATTTGCATAACATTACAAAATAGACTGGAGGTATACCTCCATCTATAATGCAAGAGCAAATGAGTTGGCAGAAGCATTCAACAAAGCTCTCTCAAAATTGCTAAAGAAAGTTGTTTCCAAAAATTAAAAAAGATTGACTTGATAGACTCCCCAAAATGCTATGGGCTTATCGTACCACGTATAGGACTCAAACACAATGCACACCATATTCTTTAGTGTTTGGAACTGAAGCATTCTTGCCCCTTGAAATTCAAATACCTTCATTAAGGATGGCGTTACAGAATGAAATATCAAATGAAGATAATATTCGACTTTACCAAGATGAGTTTGACTCTCATAATGAAAAAAAGATATAAGTACAATAGAATCTTGAAGCTAATAAAGAAAAGATGTCCCAGCCTTATAATAAGTTGGCCAGATTTCGCACATTTACAAAAGGAGAAATGGTTCTTATTCTCAGAAGACCTATCATCACCAACAAGCGGCTTGGGGGAAAATTCAAAGAAAATTGCGAAGGTCCATATGTTGTGGAGATTGTCTACAAAGGAGGTGCATACCAACTCATTGGCGCGAATAGAGAAAGACCCATGCCACCTATCAATGGTCTTTTTTTTAAGAAGTATTACGCATAATGTCAAATGTTTGTCTATGTCGGAACATCTAGTCCCTTATTAAAAAAGGAGGTAGACTGGTCATGTACGATTGTACGTACTTCCTGAAGCAAAACATTGACTTTTGTGTACTTTTCTCTATGATGAAATGCATGGCATGTAATCTCATAGTTTCATTTTCATGAATCAATAACATGTTTGGCCATGACATATAAAAAGATTTGGAGTTCCTACTTCTCTCACTCAATCTCATTAAATGAGAGAAGTATGAAGGGTGCATTTCTTTATTAAAAAAAAATTCTATTAAATACATGTCCTAATTTAAATCAAAATCAAAATTATAAAATATGTTTATCTTAATTACATGCAGCCAAATCGCAATGGAATTAGGATAAACCTCAAGATTAGCCGAGAACACATATCTCGAGACGATCTAAAATATTCAAATCCCAAGACTAACAGAAAGCACATATCTCTAGGCAATCTAAAATATTCAAATTCCAAGATCAACCAAGAGCACAGATCTCGAGACAATCTAAAATATTCAAATCCCAAGATTAACCGAGAGCACAAATCTTAAGGCGATCTAAAATACTAAAAGCCCAATATCAGCTAAGAGCATAGATCTCGTGTCTATCTAAAATACACAAATCCCAAGATCAGCCGAGATCACATATCTTGAGGTGATCTCAAATACATAAATCCAAAGATTAGCCAAGAGCACAGATCTCAAGGCAATCTAAAATATTCAAATCCGAAAATAAGCCAAGGGCACATATCTCGAGGCAATCTAAAATATTCAAATCCCTAGATCAGCCGAAAGCACAGATCTCGAGGTGATCTCAAATACATAAATCTCAAGATTAGTTTAGAGCACAGATCTTGAACCGATCTAAAATACTCAAATACCAAAATCATCCAAGAGCACATATCTTGAGGCAATCGAATTTCAAGATCAGCCATGAATACAAATCACAAGACAATATATATATATATATATAATAAATATAATTAAAAAATTAAATTAGATAAAAAAATTCAAATAAGATAAATTAAAATAAAATAAATCAAATCAAATAAAAAATAATATATATATATATATAATTAAATAAATTAAATAAAGAAAATCTGATAATATATATATATATATATATAATACTAATAAAAATAAATCAATAAAATAATAATAATAATGATATTAAAAATAATAAAATAACATTAAATAAATTATATATATCACAAAATAAATAAAATAATATATATATAATAATCAATCAAATCAAATAAAGATAATATAATATATATATTAATTAAAAGATAAAAAAATATCATATATAAAACTCAAATCAGATAAAGAATATAAAAATTATAATAATTATAATAAATAAATATAATAATAATAAATATATAAAATATAAATATATATATATAAGAGAAAGGGAGACGTGGGGGTCGTGACGACATGAGTGGCATGGTCGCCCATGATCAACTCAAGCATCTTACAACTACACAACCGCCCTATCTCCACTTGAAAAACTTTTAAAAAGGACGGCAAAGATTGAAGGTGGAGGAAGGAGGAACCGACCAGAGGGGAAAATTTGGAGAAAGACAAAGGAGAAGAGGAGCCAAAGAAGAAGACAGGTGAGAGAAAGAAGATCTGAAGAAGAGAAGAAGATAAAGGTGCTGATATTTTCTCTCTCACCCTCCCCCCTCCTTATTTGCATATATCTATATAAAAAAAAAGGTCATTGTAGTCGCTGCCATAGTTGCCTGGCGACTTGCTGCTGCTATCACCGCTTAAAAGAGATATCTTCTCTCCTCTTTATGCTTGATATCATGCCTAACAAAATTAGGTGGAGATGATGGCATGCAAGTTCGTGGGTGTGATTTTGTGCTTCAAAGATCTAACGAAACCTCACAAGGCTTTAATGTAGATTATCTCAAAGTTTATTATGGAAAGTGAAGCCCTCAATCACACGCACACCAACAACCCCCATCCTTAATCGCCAAACTAAAGTAAAGCAATCTCCTCTCTCCAACCCTAGCTCCTGTTGAGAATGATTGAAGATGATTGTATTGAAGAATGAGTTTGTGTTGCAGAGGGCATCTTGGTGTAATTAGTTTTTTTTTATCAAAGGACAACTTTGACTTTTCAAGTGTTTGAAAGTTAGTTAATTCAGTTGAAGGTTGAGAGGGAAAAAGTGAACGGCTGGGATTGATCTGATTAAGAGGAGTAGGTTAAGTTCGAGGCACAACTGAGGTTGTGTTTTCTATGGACGATCAGGATTGCATCATCAGATAGATGAGCATAAGTTTGAGGCGTTCATGTTAAGTGGTCGGGGGCTCTAGAGCTCACTACATAGCAGAGTGACTCATCGAGTGTGTTTCTTTTTGGTTACCAAATTTCATGTATAGTATAAATGTCTTTCTTGTTATAGTTAGTTCACGAGAGGTTTTCTATGTTTTTCTTAGGTTTTTCACCTAAGTAGGAACTATCCTGCTCAATAGAAATGTTGTTGATGCTTGTGTTCTATACATAAAATTGTTCCTTATGTCATCTAGTATCTATCTAGTGTTTGACAGTGGTATCAGAACTTTGAGGTGAGTTTTCAGGTGATGTATTTGGTTTTTTTATTAATTTGTTGTGTCTTGAGAAAAGTGTTTTAAGGAGACATGTCCAAGGTGTCATTAGATGAGTCATGTGGCTTATTACAAGCTCATGAAGCTAGATTCAATCAATTCTGTAAGAGGAATGATGAAAAGACATTAGTAGTTCAAGGAGATTTAAGAGGTGGCAGGTATGGTGGAAGAGGAAGAGGTAGAAATTTTAGAGCAAGAGCAAGAGAAAATCTTAATAGAAGTGATCATAGGTCAGGTATGCAGAGGCAGCAGTATTTAAATAAGGGTAGCAGGAGTGGTCCAAGGCCATTTGGGAGACATGAAAGAGGCCAGAGACAGTTTGGGCATAGGTCTAGCAGAGGTGATTTACAAAATGTTCAGTGTTACAGATGTAAGAGTATGGACACTATCAATCACACTACTGGTCTTCTCAAGACAAAACAAAACTACAAATGAAGGGAGAAGCTCCTCTATTACCTAAGTTCAAGTGAGTATGGTAGCCTGTTCATGGTACATAATGGAGAGGTAGTTCACAATTATTCTATATGGTTATGAGACAGTGGTACATCTAGTCACATGACTGGGAGAAGAGAATTATTTCATAGTTTGGATGAAACATTGAGACATAAAGTCATATTGGGTGACAACAAAGAGGTTGATATATGTGGAAGAGGTTTTGTAGCTATCAGAGTTTTTAGGGGTGGCGTAAGATTGATTCATGGGGTTCAGTATGTGCCATATTTAGCACATAATTTATTCAGTATAGGGTAGCTCAATGAAGGAGGTTATGATGTGAATTTTAGTAAGCATGGGTGTGTAATTCAAGCTGCAGACACTGGCAGAATTCTGCTAAAGGTTAAAAAAATGGTAATAATTTATTACCAGTTGAGTTTTCTAGTGAAGAGCAGGTGAATTTAGCAATGAAGAAAGAATATTTGGCAGCACTATGGTATAAAAGTTATGGACATTTAAATTTTCAAGCTTTGAAGGTGCTAGCACAAAAGAATATGGTTGTAGGTTTGTCTGATATTGAGAAATTAATCACTGTGAAGAATGTGTATTTGGAAAGCTGGCAAGATTTCTATCTCAATCTAGAAGGTCTTGAGAGCAAAACACAATCTTCAATTGGTGCATGTTGATGTGTGTGGACCTTTGCAGATTAAATCTTATGGAGGCGGTAAGTATTTCATGTTGTTTATAGAGAATTTTAGGAATTCTGTAAGCAAAGAGGGGTGAAGCATTAATTAACAGCCCCTTATACTCCTCAACAGAATAGAGTTGCTGAGAGGAAGAATAGAAACTTAGTAGAGAAGGCCAGGAGTATGCTAAAATCTAGTGAATTGTCAAAGCATTCCTGGGCAGAGGCAATTGCAACTACTGTCTATGTGTCTAATATCTCTCCAACTTTTGTTGTTTGGCAGAAAACACCACATGAGGGCTGGTTTGGAGTGAAGCCAAAAGTGACACATCTAAGGGTATTTGGTTGTGTAGCTTTGGTTCATATGCTAATATAGAAATTACAAAAATTAGATGATAGAGCTGTGAAGGAAAATTTTCAATGGGTATTGTTCAGATGCAAAAGCATATAGAACTTATTCACCTAAATCTGACAAGGTTCTAATTAGTAGAGATGTGAAGTTTGTTGAATCAGAAAATTGGCTATGGACAGCAGTAAATGAAGTTTTATCTAAAACAATTGTATTACAAGAAAGAAGGGCAAATACATCTGCAGGAAGTTTTGAAATAGAGAATTAAATGGGTCTGATCCAAAAGCTAGCAATAGTAGTGGAAATAATTCTCCTATGTGTCAGGTGGATTCAAAAGGTGGTTCTAGTATTGATGAGTCACTAACACCGAAAGTTAGAACTCTAAAAGATTTATATGAAAGCTGTTGTTTTGCCCTAAATGTCATAGATTCTAGCAGTTTTGAGGAGGCTGAGAAATCAAAATATTAGAGGCACGCAATGATAGATGAAATTGAATCAATTCAGAAAAATGATACATGGAGGCTTTGTGAGTTTACCAGCAGGAAAAAAGGAAATATGTGTAAAATGGGTGTACAAAACAAAATTGAAGCCCAATGGTGAAGTTGAGAGGTATAAAGCCAAGCTTGTTGTAAAAGGATACTCCCAAGAGTATGGAATTGATTATGATGAGATGTTTGCTCCAGTGGCAAGGATGGATACAGTTATGATGATTTTAGCTATTGAAGCTCAGAGAAATTAGCTAATTTATTAGTTGGATGTTAAATCTTCATTCTTGAATGGAATACTTGAAAGAAGAAGAAGAAGAAGTATATATTTCTCAGCCAAAATGGTTTCAAGTACAAGGGAAGGAAGGTCAAGTTTACAGATTGATCAAAGCCCTATATCGATTGAAACAAGATCCAAAGGCCTAGTATGCTAGGTTGGACACTTGGTTTAATTCACAGGGATTTCATAGAAGTTTGATTAAACACACATTATACAAAGAGTTGGGATATAATTCTGAGGTGTTATTGGTGTGTGTATAAGTGGATGATCTCATTTGTTTTGGATCATCGGTAATACTTGTCAATGAATTTAAAGAGGCTATGAAGAGGGAATTTGATATAACAGATTTGGGATTGATGAAGTGTTTTTTGGGTCTTGAAATAAATCAGAATGATTATGGTGTGCATGTGTCTCAGATAAGGTATGCAAAAGATTTATTAAAGCAATTTAATATACAAGGTTGCAATGTAGTGGGTGTTCTTATGAGTCAAAGTACCAAATTACAATTAACTAAAGAGGCAGAAGAGGCAAATGCAACCAGTTACAGAAGAAAGATAGGTAAGCTGTTATATTTGACACACACAAGACCTGATCTAGTATTTATAGTAAATCTGTTATCTAGATACATGAATCATCCTACCAAAATACATTTTGGAGATACTAAGAAAGTATTGAGGTATGTTGCTGGTACTTATGATTTTGGTATTCAGTATAATGGCAACATTGAATGTGTGTTAGAAGGGTATGGTAATAATGATTGGAGTGGTGATGTTCAAGACAAGAAGAGTACTTTGGGTTTTGTATTTAACTTGGGTTCAGGAGCAGTATGTTGGGCTTTAAAGAAGTAAGAAATAGTAACTCTTACATCTACAGAAGCTGAGTATATCTCTTTCATTACAGCATGTTGTAAGAGTATGTGGATGGAAAAGATATTGATTGATTGTGAGGTTAATTGTGAAGCAACAGTTCAAATGTGGTGTGATAACAAGTCTTGTATTGTAATTGCTAAAAATCCCACTCTCCATGCCAGAACTAAACATATGGATGTCAAGTTTCATCACATTAGAGAGCTAGTGGTAAAAAAAGAGCTCAATTGAATTATTGTAGTACTGAAGTGCAGGTTGCTAATATTTTTACAAGATGTTTGAGTATTCAGAGGAGAAATGGGAGTTTTTCAGCTTCACTCAAGGGGGAATTTTGTTGAGAATTATTGAAGTTCTGTATTGAAGAATGTGTTTGTGTTGCAGAGGATGTCATGTTGTAATTAGTTTTTGATCAAAAGGCAACTTTGACTTTTCAAGTGTTTGAAAGTTAGTTGATTTTGTAAAAGGTTGAGAGGGAAAAAGTGAATGGCTGGGATTGACCTCATCAAGTGGAGTAGGTTAAGCTCAAGGCACAGCTGAGATTATGTTTTCTATGGACGATCATGATTGCATCTGTCAGATGGATGAGCATAAGATCAAGGTAGTCATGTTAAGCAGTTGGGTGCACCAAAGCTCACCATGTAGTAGAGTGACTCATCGAGTCTGTTTCTTTTTATTGCCGAAGTTCATGTATATTATAAATGTCTTTCTTTTAACAGTTAGCTAATGAGAGGTTTTCTGTGTTTTTCTTTTGTTTTTCACCTTTGTAAGAATTATCCTGCACAATCGAAATGTTGTTGATGCTTGAGTTCTTACAAAAATTGTTCCTGATGTCATCTAGTATCTATCTAGTGTTTGACAACTCCCAGGAGCTCCTTCTCATCGTCGTCTCCAGTCTTTGTTCACTTGTTCTTTTGATGCACTAACTTAAGATGCAGTTAAAGTAGCAGTTTTCCAAAGCTGAGCTCACAAAGAAGTAGTAGATTGTCGAGGACAACAACAAAAGCAAGAATATCTAGAAGTATGTGCATAACCTCCAAGGGGTGTGGCCCAAGGGTTATCTTTCCAAGACTGCCACCAAGAAAAAGAAGGATGAGGAGAGAGTCTGATAAGAAAAATGCCACATTGGGTGGACTAGGGATGCTATATTCCACCGTGGAGTTACACCATTAACGGAGTTAGAGGTTTTGCCTTCTAATGAGCCATCGCAGTGAAGTCTTTCCAGTGAACGAGCTCTCCGATCATAAAGGCTTCATGAACTCCTTGACGGTGGTTTCATCCTTGAGATACTGCAGAAACAATGGCCACAAACTATTTAAACCTCTTTTTTATTCTAAGAAGAGTTCCGTCAAAGAAATCTTTAGAGGAAGTTAAAGGATTTTGAGGGCGAGTAGAAAGACAACTCAATCAAATACCAAATCAAAACTGCCACCAAGAAGAAAAAGGACGAGGATGATATATTCCACCATGGAGTTGCACCACCACCAGAGTTAGAGGTCATACCTTCTGATGAGCCATCACCAAGTGAATTCTTTCCAGTGAACGAGCTCTGGAAAGAACATGTAAATTGATGAAATCATGCTAATATTTGAGACAATGGCGATTTCCAAATGACATGTGTCATTTTTGGATGGAGTTTATATCATATTAATGAATCAAGGGTGATAGTGGAAACATGATGTTATTCTCACCCACAAAAAATTATAATAATAATAAAAAAATTATAATAATGATAATAATAATAATAACAATAAGTAAATAAATAAATAAAATGATGATGATCAAGTGTGTTGTCAGAATAAATAAAAGAATGAGGAGCATGCTATATACTCACGTGCATTAAAAAAATGAAAAATGATATGCATGATTGGAAGAAAATTGTGAGATGGGTGAGATGCGTATGAAACCAAACGCATGGTAGAGAACCAAAGTATAACTTCACCTTCAAATGGCACCACTATGGCGCAAGCCCTGTCTTCATATGAATCAATTGCCACCATCATGCATGAAAATGCAAGCATGGTCTTTGCGTACTATAAGAAGGTGCATCTTTTACCATCTCAAACACTATCTTCTTTGCCAGCAGTGGTCCACCATGGAGCTTTGTTGCTTCCACTCCACAACTTGATAACATATCTCATATAATAGCATTGTCACCATCTAATTTGCAAACTCATATAAAACCTTATAGAGATGATGACACTTCTTTAGTAAGACCCAGTCATAGTGCTAAAGTTCTTCAAGCTACATATCGAAAATTCACATTGCTTGTCATCCTATTAGTTATTTTGGCATGTGCACTGCATGTGAAGTTGAGAGGTGTGATTAAATCAAACAAGTGGTTGATTTGTTCAAAAGGGGTTCAAAACACTGTTCTCAAGTCCAAGAAGAGAAGAAATCGGAAGGTTGCAAATGCTAAAAAAAAATCATTAACAATGTCAACGATCCTGCTCATATAAGGAAAATATGGTGACTATAATGATACAACCCATGACAATGAGATAGCTAACGACTCTAGGAAAAAAAAGGCATTAAGACTAACTTGACCATTGGATTGCATCGTAGTGGCAGAACAAATGGCAATATCCTTAACAATGATACAAAGAACATGGTGGCTATGGGACATGCAGCAATGAATTAAAGGCCTAGGCAATGACCAACTTGTAATGCCAGGTATATTGTGCAAAATATATCTGATACTAATGCTAATAGTAACTCCAAAAGCAAATGGCATGTTGTTATCCTCATTGGTATTAAGGTGCAGCCTTATGTCAACATCTAACAACCTGCATTCTCCTGGAGAAACTTATCCCGAAGCAACAACAAAAAAATGTTTATCTTAAGGCAGCAGTAAAATTTGTTCTACAAATTGCAAAGTGATAATAAAATATATATTTCAAGGCGGCAACCAGGCAGGCAACATGGTGACAAGGCACAGGCAGCGATATATAATATATGTATATAAAAGTTGTATGTTCATATATAAATGATGTAATAAGAATATATGTATATGTATATATGAAATAAACAAATAATGAAATTTATAATTTGCAATTTCCTTGTCTTTACTTGTACTCGAGCCCTTAATTGGAGGTTCCCTGTTGATTATGATTTATATAACGCAAGTATACGCTATCGCAAACAAGTAATATAATGATAAGAGAGTATCATTCCCACGAGGATTGAGCCTATTAATTACCAAAATTACTAACCTTAATTCTACTTGATTAATGAAATTGAAGAAGTTTAATTTAGAAAATCTAATTCAAGGAGTAGAGAGAGAGAGAGAGAGAGATAAGGAGAAATCAATGTCGAGAGATTCTAGGGTTTCCGAGTTCACCTAGATTAATTCCACCTAGATCACCTAATTCAATCAATCAATGTTTGTTTCTTATATTGTCATCAAATTTCTCTTAAATTACATATTGATCTTTCTCAAGCATCAATAGCATATTCCACTAGATAAGTTAACATCATCTCTGAGATAACTGTGAACCTATGGAACTCATTAAGCTCTAGAAATTTATAATGATGCATACAACCTCATAAATATCTCTATCTTATGATGATTGTATAATATTTCAACCAAGACCTAATTCAATTATCACCTCTCAGTCTCAAATCAAATTAATAATCATGCAATTGGTGATCAAGCAATCACAAGCATTAAGCATAGATTAAAATATCCAACATAGTCTTGAAACAAGCATCAATTAAATTAAACAAAGATGAATCTAGGGTTTCATAGTCTGGCTACATCGTAGCCCTAGAAAAAGTATTTAGAACATAATGATTGCAAAGTTCGACATATTAACAAGGTTCATAATCAAATAAACAAAGAAAAACTAAAAACTAAAGCCTGGCAATGAATTCGCGCCGAAACTTCGCTCTCGATCTCTTGATCTCCGAAATTCTCCTCCCTTTTCATCTCAACCCTAGCCCCTTTTATAACATAAAAATCGGGGTAGCGCCTAGGCGCCAAAGACTGTAGCGCCTAGGCGCTATACTTTCTGTTTTGCACCTCTTGATGTTGTAGCGCCTAGGCGCTAGATTTTCTGTTTTGCTCTTCTTCCTCCAATTTTGTGCCTTTTACATGTTCTTCCTTCAAATCATTTTCTTTCTTTCCTACAATGCAATAAGAATAAGATTAGGAGTAAAATTGGTTCAAAATAATTCAAATTTAATTCATTATGAGTTAAAGAAGGTCTATATATTAAGTGCAAATTATACTCATCATTCCCGAGATTTTAATCTGGCATAGTTAATAATAAAGGCATGCCTCTATTAGGAATGGAAGACTGCACAAAAATAAAAATAAATAAATAAAATAACATTTATGATTCGATATATCGCCTGGTGTTTCTTCACCCACATGATGCCAAGCCACGTATTTTCGATCCCACAAATATTTAGATGCCAACATTTGAATCAATGTCTCCCTTAAGTTTATGGCTATATTTATAACTTATAAATAATGAGATTAGTGCACTTAATATGCCATTAAAGAAAGTGTCAGAACATTGTTCTCACTGATGACTACTATGATATGATTAAATGGTGAATAAAAAATGGTGATCTTATATGATTAAATGCATGCGTACATATGGCAGAACTAAGTCTCACATGCACTTTATCTTATTAATTTTTTGTTGTGTCCTGGAACATGTATGACATGACCTCTTCTTCAGTATATAAATACATTGGTTAACCTTTGCAACTAAGTTCATATGTTTGCAAGCTAGCTCTCTCCCAAAGCTAGCCAAACTCATACTGACGCTAAGCCCCTCAAGCATACATTACGGTATGGCCAGCTGAAAAAGGAGAAACCCATGCCTAGTTTTTTGTATAAAGAGAATGATAAACATTGGCTCAAACATGAAGTAACTACATATATATATATATGCATAGAAGCATGCACCATGGATTCAACGTTTTACACCTTGTTTGATTACTTACATCCACATGCTTTCCTCTCTCATTTTTTCTCTTCATTTTTTTTCTTCTTATTTTTATTTAAAGCACTTTTGGCCCTATAATTTTTATAAAGAAATAATGAGTACATTATCTCAGTATTAAAATCCATATTTTAGCTATTAATACATAATTAGGTATCCAAATATTACAAAAAGTCTCTATTAAAAGTTAGATATGATATCAAACATGAAAAATACGTCATGGAACTAAGCAGAATCTATTATTAATAATACAAAGTTTGAATCAATGTTACATTTATAACCATCATGGGCAAAGCCTTGTCTAAAAGACATAAGAGGGCCTAAGTATCAGATTCACCATCAACCATCAATAAAGTAAGACAATAAAAGGTATATAACAGGGCCCAAGTATCACAACCACAATTAACCATCAATCGGGAAGACAATAAAATGAATTAGACTAAGAAGCATTTTTAGCCGTTAATTTTGGACAACATACTTCCTATGACTCTATGCTTCATCTGATATGATCACAACCAACAAATCAATGTTTGGTTGGTTGTGATGCTTGCATAATAACATGAGCATATGTAAATTACAACATTATAACAATACTTACTCTACTACATAACAATTGTATAAGAATTAGCAATTTTTATCATAAAACTATTACCGAAAAATCACTAATTTGACAAATTGATGCAAATTGAGGAAATTATATTATACTTATAACAATTTGTGTAGCACCTTAAGAGTGCCATCCTTCTTCCTGTGTGTGCGGATGAAACATTCTTTGGGTGTTGGTTCCCTACCCAATTCTTCAATCTGAAAAAATAGCATAAAAAATGAAAGATTTAAATAAATCATAAAAATAATAATAATAATAATAATAATAATAATAATAATAATAATAATAATAATAATAATAATGAACATACTTACATGGAATAGGGACATTACCAACCTAAGACGGTGCACAGCAGTGCTGACAGGTCCATCACGATAGATAACAGTTGAAGAAGTTCCATTTACTGCCCTATTATTTTTGTTTTGCTCACTTATTTTATTGAACTCTTCCACCCCCTAATGTATTTGCAAACTCTACAAGACTAAGGGATCATCAACTCAAGTGAAGCCCTAAAATGTACATGCAAGGTACAAATGTTTTTTCAAACACTCACTCGCCTCATGGTTGAAATGGCATAATATCAAAGACTCATGTTGTGACTCCCATATGTAAATACCCTAAAGAAAGGAAGATTAACTAAGTTAATATTTTTTTTATAAAAAATTAATATATTTGATGAATTGATATGAATACATTATATTAAATGGTATTTACCCTAAAAGTTGTGAACATTCTCTATCGCACATCTCTGGGTGCTCCCTCTATCTAGTGGAGGCCTCTTTATAGCAGCCTTGGACAAATTCATGTATTGCTCTTTTGACTTCAAAATCTTTGGAAAAATAAGTGAAATTAATAAACATTTTAATTATAAAATTTAATAACTTTTTTCAAGGAATTTATTTATAAAATTTTTAGAACATGAAATTTACTTACATAACTACACTGTCAGAGGTGATATACTAGACGGGCCCAGTGCATTTAGATTCATTGGATTGACCCTATGTTGCCTCGAGTTGGCCCTCAAAGGCATGGGTAGATGCCTCAGCATGTGGAGTTAGTGGAGGTTCTGTAACTAGTGAAGTTGGAGGAGATTGTGTAATCAGTGGACTCACCCTTGATGCCTGAATATTCAGATGTATACATGGAGGCATTCCCAATTCCAGCGAGTTATTGGAGACTAATTTGGACCTAACAAACTTCTAACAAATACTTGTGGCAGATCAACCCTAGCTTGATATAGACTGACCACCATGTCTCGATGTTGATGGATCGTCAAATTGACCCCATCCTGAGGCTAACACATCTTAGCCTTTTTTTGAATAAAACAAAAGTAAGCGAATAGTAAAGAACATGACATGTAAATAAATATTATTAGCATATTATTAGTGAGCCAAATCATGGTAAAAATCACTACAAGAAATTCAGGAAAAGGCAACGGAAATATTGCTACGGATTCGTTCCGTTGCTATTGTTATACATTCACGACAGAATTAGCGTCGGACTACCAACGGAATGAAACTTCATAAGTTCAACTTGTTTTTATTACATTACCAACGAAATTGTATAATATAGCAACGGAATGTTGATTAATAGCAACGGAAACATATCAACGAAATAAGTCCGTTGCTATTCCGTTGCTAGAGCTTACACGCCTTAATTTTCCCGAGAAGTTTTGTTGCTAATAAAATGATACGGATCCGTTTCGTCGGTATTAGCAAACATTGGCGATGGATTTAGCGTTGAATTACCGACGGAATAAACCATCATAAATCAACTTGTTTTTATTACATTAGCGACGGCAATGTAAAATATAACAACGGAATTTAGATGAATAGCAACAGAAACATAGCAATGGAATAAGTCCGTTGCTATTCCAAACTTAATAAATAAATAAATAAAATATTATTTATTAATATTTGTGATTTATATTTTTTATACATTTTCACTTTAGAAAAATATTTGATTTTCCAATTTTATAAATATATATATATATATAAAAATTAAAATATTAAAACAAACTTAAGTCTTAAATGGAGTTAGTTTTTCTACATAATAATAAAATTAAACTTAATCTCCATTTACAAATAAATATTATTTGAAACCAAACTTAAAAAAATAAAATATTATTTATTAATATTTATAATTTATATATTCTAATTAAATCAATTTAATTTTTCATTAGGTCACATGACCCATTTTTTATTCTTAATTTTTTACTAATTAATAGCCCGTTTAATTAAATATTTGATTAAATTTTTTTAATAAAAAAAAAGAGTCCATGAATAAGACTATGATGAAGAGGCCACGACTAGGAGTTAATGAGTTGAATCCAGCAAATCAAAAGGAATTGGGCATAAAATATCCAAATTTTGAAGTTTGATGTCTCCCAAGAAAACAAATTTTCAATAGACATGCACCCGATTGTAATAAAAGGGACTAATGAACCTGTATGGCATGCTCCCTTGTTTATTGCATGCATGGCTCGTTTATCCTTGGACCATTGCCCTGCCAAGATAACAACATCATGTGCTTCTCAAATGCCCAACTCTCAATCATGCATCTTCTAATTATTATTATTATTGTTGTTGTTGTTGTTTAATAAAATTAAAATAATTCATAATGCATTCAAAATATATAATTAAACCTTTTAATGTGTATATATATAATCAAAAAATTTGTACCTTACCACCTTTTAAAATAAAAATTAAATTATTAAAAATACAATGTACTTTGTTCCTCATTAGAATATAGACAACATGGCATCTTAACCACAATTTATTATTTAAAAAAAACCTTTAAACCTTTAATTTTGAATTGGTTTATTTTTAATTTTTATTTATTATAAATATAATTTAAGTCGATCTATTTAATCAGTCTAACTCATATACCTTTAATTTTGATTTTATCTTAAAACTTCATTATTCAAAAATATATTAATAATTTATGTAATTATTTTGTTAAGAAAAAACATATTAAATATCTTATAAACTAATAATTATATCAACATTATTATATAATAAAGATACAAATGAGAACCTCATGATATAAAATAAATAAATAAATAAAAAAGCTCAGTGTCCCTCTTCTTTTTCCTTCATCCCTCTTCTTTTTCCTTCGTCCCTTTCTCTACTTCTTAGTGTCTGAATCCATCCCTAAATCTCTAATTCTCAAAAATCAAAATCCATGCGGATTCCATCCCTGAATCTCTAGTTCTCAAAATCCATGGATTTATTAAAGTTTTGAGGTTTAGTGTTTAAGGTTTTAGGTTTAGGGTTTTAATCCGGCGCACGGGTCCGCTCTGTCTCCGACGCCATCTCTTCTCTCTGGTGCACAGCGACCTTAGGCAATTCTCGAGACGACGCATCGCAACTCACGAAGAAGTCCTCAAATATACACTAGCAACGCACTCATTCTTGTTAACAAACTTGTCTCTTCTCTGATGTACTGTGAGCTCGTAATCCTTTTACTAGATATTCAAATCTTGTGATATTTCTTCTCTGATATGTGGTTTTATTTTGGGTACTAGGTCCAGAAAACTAAACCCTAAATCTGCGATAGGGGACGGAGCAAAGGAGCAAACGATATTTTTTCTTTTTTATGGTAATTTATGTTGATATGGTTCCTCATGGGTGTTAATTTTAGTTTACTATTTGTTGGAGGGAAGTTTGAAATCTGTTCATCAATTTCTCTGTTTCTGTTAATATTTTGTAGAATGGTCTTAGTACTACCTATATTTAACTATGGATTTGGAAAGTCTAAATATTTCTGTTGGTGCATAGAGTATCATAATTGATTGCTATTTCTGTTGGTTGAAGTATGCTAAGAACATTAAGCTCCTATGACATTTACTTTCTTATCAGCTTTTATATGTTAATGGCCTCATTCACAGGTATGCTGATATATACACATCGAGGGTTTCAAATTTCCTACACTAAATGCCGTTCATGTACTTCCGCTCTCAAGAACAAGTAACCCATTGAATCTTGTTTTCTCATCAAATTCATGTTATCGTCTCACATACAATTCTATATTGGTTGCAGAATCTCGCGCATGATTCGTACTCATACACTTTTCGTGATATTCACGGAACCACAGTGAGCATGTACTAAGACCATTCTATATTTCTTTTTAATTTTGTAGTTTCTTATTTTTCTTATGATTTGTCTTACCTAAAAGGATTTGCTATTGAAGTATTGTCAATTGCTTCCGGCATGAATATGATGTGTAGTTAGATGTGTTTGATAGAAAATTCTCAATGGACTAAAGTTGATAGGGAATTCTCGAAATGTCATGTGATTCCACATTATGAACAACTGTCAAGTAGATCCCACTTGTTTCTTGAAATCTTGAGTTGGAGAATATCAATCTACATTTTCTGAGAAATATGGTGATAATACTTCTAATCATCCTGAGTTTGATCCAGAAGCATGGACGTCATCAATTGGAGGGAAGATAGCTACATGCATGCATGTATATGGGTTTGGCACCATGGTTAATTCTAAAGCATTATTTGATACTACTTCTAGTGCAGCTGCATGCACAACTAACTCATTTTGTGGTCCTTCCACTAGTACTCCGCATATGAATACTTCTCTTAATGATGATAGAATTGTGAGTTTAGAGGGAAAGCTTGAATCATTGACCGGTGATGTGAGTCAAATGAAGAATGCTATAGGTTATATAAGCGGTTTGAAAAATCAATTCAGATTATGATGAGTTTCATGATGGAGAAATTTGGATCAAATATTCCTCCATCAACAAGAAAATGATTTTAGGTATAAATTTGATCTTACTTCTCTTAATTTTTGGTGTTATACTTATAAATTTCTAGTTGCAATTTAATTTGATGGATTTTAAATTTTCTTGATCTTCATAGAGGAAGACATTTGGGCAAGAAGCCAGGGAAAAAACTCAAGGTAATTGAATATACCTTCATATATTACTTTTACTTTGTTTGTTGTTCACAATTGTATTTTTATAACAATTTGATTTGATGGATTTTAAACTTTTATGATTTCTAATAAAGGACAATGGGCAAGGAGAGGGAACAAAAATACTCAAGGTAATTCGATGTATGCTCATGATGGATCTTTGTTTAACTTTGTTTGTTGATGATAATTGTATTGATGAATTAGAAAATTGTTGATGATGGATTTTTGATTGTGATGTAATGTTGGAACTTTGTGTGGATTGTTTGTATTTTTGGTATGAATAAAATGATGGATATTAGATATTTAATGAGATAACTTGTTTTATAGATCATTTGTATGGATAATTTGTATTAAGTGTATTTGTATGGACAATTTTTTTCATTTGTGTGATAAATTGTGCAGGTTGTATGAAAATATAAATTTCGTAGCTAATAGCTATAATAATCAATAACAAAAAATAGCGACGGATATTCCGTTGCAAATGATAAATGATAATAGGACAACAGAAAATCCATTGCTAAAGGACAATGGCAACGGAAAAAAAAAGGAAATATGTTGCTAGTATGAAAATGACAACCAAATTTCCGTTGCAACAAGAAAAATAGCAACGGAAAAAGAAACTCCGTTGCTAATAGAAAAACAACAACTAAATTCCGTTGCTAAAAAGGAAAAGTCGACAAAAACAAACAAAAATCCGTTGTTAGTAGGAAAATAAAAACCAAAATTCCGTTGCAATAAGAAAATAGCAACGGAAAAAAAGTAAATCCGTTGCTAATAGGAAAACAACAACTAAAATTCGGTTGCAACAAGAAAAATAGCAATGGACAAATAAAGAAAATCCGTTGCTAGTAGAAAGATGACAACCAAAATTCTGTTGCAACAAGAAATATAGCAACGGAAAAAAAAAACTCCGTTGCTAATGGGAAAACAACAACCAAAATTCCGTTGCTACAAAAAATAGCAACGAACATATTATGGATTTTGTAGTTAACGAGAACATAGCAACGGAACTTTCATTACAAATAAGATAATAGCAACGAACATTCCATTGCTAACATAAGAAAAATATTCTTAGTAAAATAAAACTTTCCGTTGCTATAACAATAATAGTAATGGAATAGTCCGTTGCTATGCAAAGATTGGGACGGAAATATAGCAACGGAATTCTTGTGAACCTAAAAAAATGAATATTTTATTATTATATTAACGACGGAGTTCTTGTGTTTGGCAACGGAAGTTTCTGTCGGCACAACATAAGAAATAACGATGGAAGTTTATAATACCGACGGAATTTGAATAGCGACTTGAGAATAGCCGTCGAAATGATTCCGTTGCTAATTCTGTTATTAAATATATTTAGCAACGGAAATGTAGTTTTTAGCAACGGAAAAATCCGTTGCCGTTTCCTGTATTTCTTGTAGTGAATTTTTCAGAACTAAAAAATAAAATAACTAAAAATATTATTAACATATTAGACAAATATTAATAGAGAATATTAAACATAAGCTGTGAAGCATGGCAATAAATTTCACTCAAATTAATGGCTAACTGAAAAGTAATGATGCTTTATGCTACCAATATATTATACAAATAATTCCAACAAACATCATTAAAATGAGATGATAAGCTTGAAAAAAAAATGCTAAAACAAATGGCTAGTCAAACTTCAATCTAAGCCATAATCTGGATAACGAGTCATCCCTCTTCAACTAAACACTTTGTCCAAACAACAAGAAGCTTGGGTGTATATAAATGATAAAAAAGAAAAAAACTTATGATGAGAATAATTCATTTGGAAAAATAGAAGAAATGGATGATCATAGATAAGACATATATCCATTAAAAGCTACAAAAAAATCAGTAAAAAACTAAATCAATCCTTTACATAAATATAAAGTTTTTGTCAAAAGGAGACAAAAAAAACAAGAAGACTTTCAGCGATTAATTAAAAGTCATGTTCTACCAAACCTTCATCATCATCATAATTAGTTTCTTTATATTGTTCATTATCGGTCAATTCATCTTCATCTTCCTTAATTGCACTTTCTAAAATGGGTTGTAATACTTCAAATAAGTCAACAAATTGTTGTATACTTTGTGGATCAACCAAAGGAGGAATCGCTTGTACAATACTGATAGTTGGATTTGATTGAATTTCCTCCATTTGGTATCCGGTGCTATCTTTTTTGGCTAGCTTGTCTCAATCATTCTCCTAGCTTTTGTTCTGCACATAGCTAAGCAATTAACCTTGTTCTTTTTCATGCTCGGGTAATCAATATGGTTCATCTAAATGGCTTGTTATGCCAATACAAATAGATCAAATTTTTAATACGACTTTTTAAGATTAACATCAACCAAATTATATAGATGATAAATCTTAGTGCCATTTATTGGATCAAACTATATACACTGGAAAAGGACAACACAGTTCCATCTATTACTATGGTACTCTAGTTGGACTACATCCTACAGTAAACTATAGAAATCAGTGAAAGTATCCTCAACATTGGACCCTCATCCACAAACACACCATTCATGGTTGCCTTCTCCATGATATGTGCAACAGTATGGAAGTTATAGCCATTTGATGAAGTATCCCAACCATATCATAAGTTTAATAGATGGACCCCAAGTAAAGCTTTAAAATAGAGGATCAATAACTTGATTGACATCATTTGCCACCTAAACTCAAAAATTGAATATGAGATGTATCGTCATTCTCTTGATATGATTTCAAAATGTTAAAATGATTACTTCCAAAATTCTCAAAGCACTTCACAAAATGCTTATCAATTGCCTTATCGACGGCACTAACCAGTTTCCTTGTAGGTAATTGACAAATATCCTATATATGTGCATTCCAACATGCAAATTTTAAAAAAAAATATATCGAAGTTAGATATTTTATACATTGTTAAACTGATTATTCTATTAATTGATAATATAACTTACTTATAATATGGTTGTGCTTCTGGGCAATTTCTCAATATATAAGTATGCGCTACATGCAACTCATTTTCAAATAGCCACCTAATCTTTGGACAACCTTGACTCTAACCTATATAAATGAATATGGAGAAAGGTCCAAAGGAAACATGATTTACCCCCTCATCATTTTTGTTTATGTCTCCTCCTTTAACATAATACATGAGATTCAAAGTAATGTTCCGCAAAAAAATATTGATTTATTGTGCAATATAATCTTTGGCAAATTGAACTTTCAACATGTGCCTTATTCTTTAATGTTTTCTTCAATTCTGCAAGAAACCTACTAGTACAAGGATGGAAAAACATTACATAAACTAAACAAAAATATGTTAACTTAAATAAAATTATATTGGATTCATTATTACCTCTCAAGAGAATACATACATCTATATTTAATGGGAGTTGTAATTCTAACCTCATAAGGCAAATGGGCAACGAGATGTTCTACCGAATAAAAAAAAACTGGAGGGAATATTTTCTTAGGATATAATCACTTCAACCTTTTCATCTAACTTGATAAGCTTTAAGCATAGCATAGCATATAGTTTGAAATAATAAACTCAATTCTATCAATGGATTTCTTATGAATGAGGCAACATATCTCTACAAGCAACCGAGATAAGTTTCTGGAAAAACACGTGATAGATGTGGCTCTTAATGTTGGTCATCTTCAATTCATCCGTATCAACACACTTTCCAAGGTTAGAAGCATAACCATATGGAAATCTCTAGTCCTAAAGATATTCAAAAATAACCCTCCTAGTCCCTTTGGTCAAGGTATATAGTAATTTTGGAACAGTCTGACTCCTACTATTTAAAGGAACTGCTATCTCTATATAGTCGTAAAGAATTCCAACATCCTTTATTTCCTTAATGTTATCTTTACTCTTCCCTTTCATGTTCATCACAGTATAGAATACATTGTTAGAAACATTTTTCTCTATGTACATCACATCAAGATTATGCCAGACCAAGTTGGTTTTCAAATACTGTAGACCCAAAAAAATTCTTCCTTTTTGATAGGGTGGTTGTTGGGAAAAGCATAACCAAATGAAAATTTTCCTTCCTCGACAACATTGGAGGTGAATCATTCTTTTCCACTCGACCGTGGATGAGAGACTTCTTATCCTTTTGGTAGGAATGATTCCTTGGTAAGAATACCTAGAGACAATCAAAATAATTTACTTTCTTACTATGTTGTAGATGATAAGCATTGGACTTCTCTATACAAATTAGGCATCCTAAAACCTGAGCAGTACTCAATCTTGATAACATTCTATAAGAGGGAAAGTCACTAATTGTCCACAAAAGTGTACCTTCATATGGAAATATTCATTCTTTGGAACATCATAAGTCATGACACCAACAACCCACAAATTATTCAACTCTTCAATCAAAGGTTGCAAAATAACATCTATGCTTTTCTTTAGATTTTTAGGCTAAGGACAAATCAATGATAAAATCATATAAGGTATTTCCATGCACATACATGATGGAAGGTTGTAAAGATTGACAATTAATGGCCAACATGAATAAGCCTTCCCAAATTGTCCATGTGGTGCAAAGCATCTACACAGAGACCTAATCGAATATTAAGAGATTTCTTAGCAAAATCAAGATAAGTTTTATCAAAATTCTTCCATTCTTCAACATCAACTAGATAACGCATTACCCCCATCATTTCTTTTGTGTAGTACGCCGAATCATATGTGTTACTAAACCTAAAACCCTTCTGATGACCAGACCCTTTCATGAACTCTTACAAAGCTCCAGCAACCTAAAAGAATTTTAGGTTATTAGACAACAATAAAAAGATTAACAAATACAATAGCAAATTATGCATCTCGCCAAGAGGAACCAAATGGAAAGATTGGAGAATGCCGGGCTCTTACGCTAGTTCCTTCAACTTCGACAAGCTCCAAAGACTCATGGACAAACTCAAGTTATCAGAAAATAATAAAAGATAAAAAATAGGATAATAAATCATTCAACCTACCAAAAACATAAAACATAAAGATTGGAGAATGCCAGACTCATCCTTCTAATAATCGGACCTTTCCTTCAACTCCAACAAGCTCCGATGACCCTTGAAGAAGCGATGGGGAAAGCAATGCAAGCAAGCTTGGTACCAAGGACGAAGCTGCAGGTTAAGGTGAAGGCTACCCAGTCCATGCTTTTTGGTAGCAATGCAAACCCTAGGCTTCAATGGGGGTTGGGGATTAGGGTTTGAAGGTGATGAAGATGAGATGGAGTTAGGCAATAGGGGATGTGAGCATGAGAGATGCACTTTGAAACTTTGGAACTTTTATACAAGATGGGGTTGGTAGACCTGCTAGAGTATCGTGGACATATTTATAATGTATAACATGTATGTATTTATGTCATTTTTATATAGTTTTTTTTAATTTCAAGTTCTATTAAAAGTTTGTAGTTCCATTATAATTGGAAGAAAAAAAAGAAGGAGATAAATCAGGAAAAAAGGTAAAAAAAAAAGAATAAAAAATCTATCATTCTACTTCGAATAAGAGTAGGAAAAATAGAAGGGATAATTAAGAAAAAGCTCTCATCCTACTCCAAATGGAAGTAAAAAAAAAAGTTAAAAAAAATCATGATAATAATAGTATTAAAAAATTATTAAAAAACTAAAAAAATAAATGAAAAAAATAAATGAAATGAAGTTTAAAAAAAATTGAATTTCAAATCATATATATATATATGTAAATTTTTTCCCCCTGAATTTCAAATAATTTCATTATATATATATATATATGTATATAATAAAAAATAAATAAAATCCCAAATAAATCAAAATAAAATTAAATATTGAAAAATTGAAATTTGAAGGGGAAATATTGTAACTGACGGGCGAGAAACGGAAGGATAAAAGAAGGTGGAGGAGAAGAGAAAAAAAAAGGAAATGAGGTTTTTTCAGATGAGAGGTGAAAAAGATTGGAGAAGAGGTTGAGTGGAGAACTGTCGAGGACGAGGTGCAAGATTACTCCACCGAAGTTCAACAAGAAGGTATAATGTCCATGAAATATATATATATATAATGAAGGATATATAGGAAAAAGAAGCTTTTTTGCATGATAAAAGAATAAATTCATACCATGATATGCATGGATCCTGCCTACATATGATATCTATATATGCATGCATGTTCAACGCGATACCATGCATGTCCTCAAATAAGTTAATGGACTATTTATATGCAAGCATGCCTCTCTATATTACGTGACAGCATGCCTCTCTACACGTGTTTCTTCATCTCCTTCATGTTTAGATCATGTATGAAACCGTAGGAATCCCAAGTTTTTCTTCTCTATTATATCTCCTTATGTCTATGGTAGTCCCATCAACGAACTCCATTGTTCTGATCAAGAGTTGCAAAAATCCAAGTTTGTCATCACACAAAATGCCAGAGAGGCTGGACGAAATGGTGTGATTCATGTCTGCTCTTCTTCGGTGGCAACCTCCTTGCTGAGCTCAGTAAAAAAAATGCCTATGTTCCTTGCGATAAGTCAAGAAGAGGGTCACGTGCCATGACGTTCACTATGGGTTGCAAAGTGGATTTTCTTCTCGGATTCATACCATGCTACAACTACTAGGAAGCATTCATGAAGTCATCATAGTCTATGGGGTTGTTGATGCGGGGCGTATTGAGGAGCAAGCCTGTCTTTCTGGACAAATAGGACATGGCCTAACAAGGGTATTCTGGTAATTTTTCAAGCGGTGGAGTTTTGGTTTTTAAGGGTCTCACTTGTAGGAAAACAGAGTTAACGAGCACAAATCACTAGCTTTGCTTGTGGACCATGCCAGTTTTCGGCCGAATTCCATCATTTTGTCCTCGAAAACAGCAATTTTGTCATTTTAGGAAAGATTTGGT